>NW_004443970.1:7166675-7194322 GCF_000243295.1 Trichechus manatus latirostris
AGACTCAACATTGTGAAAATGACAATTCTACCCAAAGCAATATACAAATACAATGCAATCTTGATCCAAACACCAACAACGTTCTTTAAAGAGATGGAAAAACTAATCATTAACTTTATATGGAAAGGGAAGAAGCCCCACATAAGTAAAATACTACTGAAGAAGAATAAGGTAGGAGGATTCACACTAACTACCTGACCTCAGAACCTACGATACAGCTACAGTACTCAAAACAGCCTGGTACTGGTACAACAACAGATACATTGACCAATGGAACAGAATTGAGAACCCAGATGTAAATCCATCCACCTACGCTCACCTGATCTTCAACGAGGGCCCAAAGTCCATCAAACGGGGAAAAGACAGTCTTTTTAAAAAATGGTACTTGCAAAACTGGATGTCCATCCGCAAAGAAATGAAACAGGACCCATACCTCACACCCATATACAAAAGTAATTCCAAATGGATCACAGACCTAAATATAAAGCCGAAAACTATAAAGTTCATAGAAGAAAACCTAAGATCAATGCTAGAGGCCCTAATACACAGCATTAACAGGATACAAACTGTCATGGTTTGAATTATGTCCCCCCAAAAATGTGTGTATCAATTTGGCTGGGCCATGACTCACAGAATTGTGTGGCTGGCCTCCATTTTGTGATTGTAATTTTATGTTAAAGAGGATTAGGGTAGGATTGTAACACCACCCTTACCCAGGTCACATCCCTGATCCAATGTAAAGGGAGTTTCCTTAGGGTGTGGCCTGCACCACCTTTTACCTTACAAGAGATAAAAGGAAAGGAAAGCAAGCATAGAATTGGGGACCTCATACCACCAAGAAAGCAGTACCAGGAGTAGAGCGTGTCCTTTGGACCCGGGTTCTGTGCACGGAGAAGCTCCTAGTCCGGGGGAACACTGATGAGAAGGACGAGAGAGAGAGAAAGCCTTTCCCTGGAGCTGACCCTGAATTTGGATTTTTAGCCTACTTTACTCTGAAGAAATAAATTTCTCTTTGTTAAAGCCATCCACTTGTGGTATTTCTGTTGTAGCCGCACTAGATGACTAAGACACAAACCGTAACCAACAACACACAAACTCCAGAAGATAAGCTAGATAACTGAGATCTTCTAAAAATTAAACACTTATGCTCATCAAAATTCTTCACCAAAAGAGTAAAAAGAGAATGTACAGAATGGGAAAAAATTTTTGGATGTTACAAGTCAAAGGTCTAATCTCTAAAATCTACAAGAAAATCCAACACCTCTACAAGAAAAAGACAAAATAATCCAATTCAAAAACGGGCAAAGGAAATGAACAGACACTTCACCAAAGAAGACATTCAAGTGGCCAACAGACACATGAGGAAATGCTTGTGATCACTAGCCATTAGAGAAATGCAAATTAAAACCACAATGAGATACCATCTCGCCCCCCGGCATTACTGGCACAATCAAAAAAACTGGAAATAACCCCGAGAGTATGGCCCCCAGACACCCTTTTAGCTCAGTGGTGAAGTTATCTCCAAGGTTCACCGTTCAGCCTGGGAGTGAACAGCCCCGTAAAACCAAATGAGACTAACGAGGTACAGGAGTCCAGTGACAAGGGCCAGAAGGCAGAAGGGGAAAAGGAAGCTGGCGATAGGGAACCCAAGGTTGAGTAAGGATATTGTTGATGTTCTGTGAGATTGTTAACCATTGTCACAGGGCAACATTTGTAGTAACTGTTAAATGAGAAACTATTTTGTTCTGTAAGCCTTCATCTTAAGTGAGAATAACAGTAGAATTGGAAGAGCGCAGTCAGTGTCACTGAACCGTGCATGTAGAAATTTTTGAAATGGTGTATCTTTGCCTATCTGTATTTTCACCAAAAAAAAAGGTTGAGAAGTTAGAGGGTTGACATGTTGTGGGGTTATTAACCAATGTCATAAAACAATATGTGTACTACTGTTTTATGAGAAACTATTTGTTCTGTAAGCCTTCATCTGAAGTACAATTAAAAAAAAAAAAAACTGGAAATAACAAATGTTGGATAGTCTGTGGGAAGATCGGAACTCTTATGCACTGCTTGTGGGAATGCAAAACAATACAACCATTTTCAAAAATGATATGGTGCCTCCTTAGAAAGCTAGAAATATAAATACCATATGATCCGGCAATCCCAGTCCTAGGAATACATCCTAGAGAAGTAAGAGTCGTCACACAAATAGACATACGCACACCCATGTTCAATGCAGCATTGTTCACAATAGCAAAACAATGGAAACAACCTAGATGCCCATCAACAGATGAATGGATAAACAAACTATGGTACATACACAAAATGGAGTATTACGCAACGATAAAGAACAATGATGAATCTGCTAAGCATCTCATGCTCCTAAGAACTACCATATGACCCAGCCAATTCCACTTCTATGTGTGTTTATATATATACCCAAAAGCCTTAAAAGCTGAGACTCAGATACTTATACACCAGTGTACAATTCACTATTCACAACAGCCAAAAGGTGAAAACATCCTAAATGCTCATCTATGGATGAATTGATAAAATGTGGTACACGAATACAATGAAATACTTCTCAGCCAGTAAGAGAAATGAAGTCTTGATACATGCTACAATATGGAGCCTGAAGACATTATGCTGAGTGAAATAAGTCAATCACAAAAGGACAAATATTGTATGACTTCACTTATATAAAAAGACAAGAAAAGGTAAACGTATAGAGACCAAAGTTTATTAGTAGATACCAGGGGCAGGAGAGAGGGGGAAAAACGGAAGGTTATAGCCTGTGGAGTAGTAAGTTTCGGTTTATGGTGATGAAAATAATCGCATTGATTAAGGGTAGGGTTGTATAGCTTATTATCATAAACGTTGTCAATAAGCTAAACGGACCAAAAAAAAAAAAAGTTGAATTGGTGAAAGTTGTATGATAGATACATTTACAACAACAACAAAAAGAGTAGCTGCTGCGGCTGCTTATGTCCATCCAAACACCTCATGGGATTTGGATCCTTGGTCATAGTTTCATGGGACATCCCAGTTAACTGACCTAGTATCGTGTTTAGTGCTTCTGTTCTACCTCCTAGTCCCCTGAGTAGTGTCTGGGGTCTTAAAAGCTTGCAAATGGCTATCCAAGGCACAATTGGTTTCTATTCACCTGGAACAACAGAGGAAGGAGAGTCAGGAATTGGAGGAGGAAATGGAATGTGTGGCTAACTGCCTCCATGAACAACTGTCTCCTTTGCCATGAGACCAGAAGAGCTGGATTGTGAACATTTTGATCAAAGATTCTATAGAAGAATTCTGGTCAAAAGGGGCAAAATGCAGAACAGAATTTCAAATTCTCATGGACTCCAGACTTTCTGGAGCCATGAAGGCTGGATAAACCTCTGAAACTATAGCCCTGAGATAATTTTTAAACCTGAAACCAAAAATATCCCCTAAAGTTTTCTTAAAACCAAACAATAGTTTAGCGTAACTAGTAAAGAATCTCTGCGTTGAGCATTATGCTCTTTTAAACTCTATCTATATGGGAGATCAAATTGACAACAGCAACTTGAAATATTAGACAGGAACCTTATGGGGCAGTGAGTTTATGTTATAGGGGAGATACAACTCAGAAAAGAAGTGTGAGAATAGTTGCACAACTCAAAGAATGTAATCAATGTCACTGAACTGTACATGCAGAAACATGAATCAGAGTATGTTTTTGCTGTGTATATTCTCAACAACAATAAAAGAAAAAGAAAGCTTTTTTAAAAAAAGACAACTGAATATAGTGAGAGAAAGGAGGCAAATATGACTGACATTTCAGGTCTAAAAGTCTAGGTAAAAGGTACATTTTCCATATCTATTCTATTTGGCTGAGCAAAACCAAGCAACATAGAGTTTCAAAATGCATCAAATGTGATTCCATTAAGCCCTCATTTGAAGGAATAAAAATTTATGCCATATTCTACATTTTGTTGTCCCTGCCAATTTATGTATGTAGGAAAAACAGTTCAGAAACCTAAGAAAATAAGAGTTTAAGAAAAAAATGAAGCTAAAAAAGTAAATCCAGTCTTTAGAACTAGCTTCCCTCCTATAAAATCTTTTGTCTTATTTAGTGCTTCTGTAACAGAAATACCACAAGTGGATGGCTTTAACAAAGAGAAATCTATTTTCTCACAGTTTTAGAAGCTAGAAGTCTGAATCCAAAGGTGCTCGCCCTAAGGGAAGGCTCTCTCTGTTCACTCTGGGGGAAAAGACTTGTCTCAGCTTCTCTGGCGTTCCATGGCAACCTTCAGGTAGCACATATCTGTCCCTCCTTTGTGCTTCCTTGCTTCTGTGCCTAATCTGCTCTTTTTATATCTCTAAAGTGATTGGCTTAAAACACATCCTACATTGATATGACTTCATTAACATGAAAAAGAAAACCCTATTCCCAAATGGGGTTACATTTACAAGGATTTAAACCAAATTCATTGCCATCAGATTGATTCCAACTCATAGCAACCCCATAGGGCAGAGTAGAACTGCCATGCCATGTAGGGTTTCTGAGGCTGTAATCTTTAAGGCAGCAGACTGCCACATCTTTCTCCCATCCACCGACCTTTTGGTTAGCATCCAAGCACTTTTAACCACTGCACCACCAGAGCTCTTTCACAGCATAGGGGTTAGGATTTACAAGACATTTCTGGGGGACACAAATTCAATTCACAACACCTTTGAACACAGCAAATTTCAAGTAAAAAATAACGACTGAGAAGCTGAACCAGTCAACTCTTAATCACAAACCAATGACTGTAGCTCACTAACATTTGCAACATCATACACTGCCACGGATCTTACCATACTTACCATACTAACAGATATTTATGAATCTCATGATTACTATTTTATTAATTACTACCACTGAGAAGATTTTTTAAAAATAAATACTGTTTGTATTTAATACTTCCACAAATAGTAGAAGGGTTTATCAAATCAAATATTGCAATCTGAATATTTTCAAATGTTCTTAAAATCTTCAGTGATAATTCTTTGGTATCATTTTTCTTTTTTTTTAAATTTGTTTATTGTTGTAGTTTATGTGAAAGTTTACATTTCAAGTTAGTTTCTCATACAAAAATTTATACATCCATTAGTTATGTGACCTTAATTGCTCTCCCTATACTGTGATAGCACACTCCTCCTTTCCAACTCTGATTTCCCATGTGCATTCAATCAGGTCCTGACCATCTCTGCCTACTCATCTCACCTCCAGACAGAAGCTGCCCATTTAGTCTCATGTATCTACTTGAGCTAAGAAGCACACTCTTCACCAGTACTGTTTTATGTCCCACAGTCCAGTCCAATCTTTGTCTGAAGAGTTGCCCTCGGGAGTTGTTTTTTAGTTCTGGGTTGACAGAGAGTCTGGGGGCCATGCTTTCCTGGGTTCCTCCAGTCTCAGTCAGACCATTAAGTCTGATCTTTTTACTACAATTTGAGTTCTGCACCCTACCTTTCTCCTGCTGCTCCATCAGGGACTCTCTCTTGTGTTCCCTGTAAGGGTGGTCACTGGTGGTAGCCAGGCACCATCTAGTTCTTCTGGTCTCAGGCTGATGAAGTCTCTGGTTTATGTAGCCCTTTCTGTCTCTTGGGCTAATAGTTTATGTCCATGGTGTTCTTCATTCTCTTTTACTCCAGGTGGTTGACACCAATTGATGCATCTTAGATGGCCGCTTGCTAGCTTTTAAGACCCCAGATACCACTCACCAAAGTAGGATGCAGAACATTTTCTTAATAAACTTTGTTATGCCAACTGACCTAGATGTCCTCTGAAAGCATGGTCCCCAGACACTCACCCCTGCTACTGTCCCTCAAAGTGTCTGACTGTATTCAGGAAACTTCTTAGCTTTGGTTTAGTCCAGTTGTGCTGACTTCCCCTGTAGTGTGTGCTGTCCTTCCCTTCATCTAAGATAATTCTTGTCCACTGTCTAGTTAGTGAATAACCCTCCCTCTCCCTCCCCACCCTCGTTACCGTCAAAGAATGTTTTCTTCTGTGTTTAAACCTTTTCTTGAGTCCTTATAATAGTGGTCTTCAATACAGTCCTTATAATAGTGGTCTTATACAATATTTGTCTTTCTGTGACTGACTAAATTCACTCAGCATAATGCCCTCCAGCTTCCTCCATATTATGTTTCACAGCTTCATCGTTGTTCTTTATCATTGTGCAGTATTCCATTGTGTGAATACACCATAATTTGTCTAACCATTCATCTGTCTGTGGGAACCTAGGTTGTTTCCATCTTTTTGCTATCGTGAACAGTGCTGCAATGAACATGGGTGTGCATATATCTATTTGTGTGACAGCTCTTATTTCTCTAGGATATATTCCAAGGAGCAGGATTGCTAGATCACAACAGTTCTATTTCTAGCTTTCTAAGGAAGCACCAAATCGATTTCCAAAGTCGTTGTACCATTTTACATTCCCAGCAACAGTGTATAAGTGTTCCAGTCTCTCCAGAACCTCTCCAGCATTTAGTATTTTGTGTTTTTTGGACTGATGCTAGCCTTGCTGGGGTGAGATGGTATATCACTGTAGTTTTGATTTGCATTTCTCTAATGGCTGGTATCATTTTTCAATATACCAAAGAAAGCACTTGACTCAAGCTCTAAAAGAAAGTGAATAGTGTCTTCTTTCTCTTCTGATATCTGCTCTAGGGCAGTCTGCCTTACTCCCCTTATAACCCCAATGCCTAGCATAATCACAGTGACCAAACACATCAAACAAAAACCAAACGCACCGCTGTTAAGATGTGCCAAGTGGATGGGACCACTACCCAAAGGTGAGGGAGCGAGGCTGCCATCCCCAAGGGGCAGAAGAACAGGGCTGCTGGGGGTGAGGGGGTGAAGTCACCACTCAGATGGACTAGGAGAATGGGGCCACCTAGAGCCAAGAGAGCTGAGTTGCCATCTCAGTGGGCCTGGAAGGTGGGGCTGAAGCCCAGGGTTGAGAAGCCTTCACCCAGAATCCAGACAACATGGCCAACACCCAGGGTCTGGAGTGCGGGGCTATTGCCCAGATGGTCTCAGAGAACACAGGATTATTTTCAAGCCTTGAGAGCTAATGTAAATTGTTCTGCTGGGTTTTGGACTTGCCTTGGTGCCCGTTATCCCTTCTTTCCCTCCAATTTTTCCCATTTGTAATAGAAATATCTACCTTGTGCCAGTTCCACCATTGTACTTCGGAAGCAAATAACTTGTAGTCTAGATTTCACAGGTTCACAGATGAAGAGGAATTTTTCCCCAGGATGGAATATACCTAAAATCTCACCCATATTTGATTTATATGATTCAGAAGATGAAACTTTGGATTTGGAGTTGATTTAAGACTTTTGGGATGATGTGATGGGGTGAATATGTTTTGCATGTGGCAAGGACATGAACTTTGGGAGGCCAAAGTGTGGAATGTTATGGATTGAACTGTGTCCCCCCAAAAAATGTGTTGTTAATCCTAACCTCTATGCCTGTGGTTATAATCCCATGTGGGAATGGGTTTTCTTATGTTAATGAGACAGGACTGATGTGGGGTATGTCTTGAGTCAATCTCTTCTGAGATATAAGAGAGATTAAACAAGCAAGCAAGCAAGCAGAGATGGGGGTAGAGAGATGCCAAGCCTCATGAAGACTGCCCAGAAGCAGATGCTCAAAAGAGACAAGGACCTTCCTCCAGAGCAGACAGGGAGAGAAAGCCTTCCCCTAGAGGTGGCACCCTCATTTCAGACATTTAGCCTCCCAGACTATGAGAAAATAAATTTCTGTTAAAGCAAAATAAAAAAACCATGCCCACTGCCATTCAGTCGATTCTGACTCATAGCGACCCTATAGGGCAGAGTAGAACTGCCCCACTGAGTTTCCAAGGAGCGCCTGGTGGTTTCGAACAACCGACCTTTTGGTTAGCAGCTGTAGCTTTTAACCACTACGCCACCAGGGTCTGACTAATCGATGTTTCTCAAAAACTCTAACAAGTAAATAACAAATGTTAACTGCATATTTTTTTAGAGAGTAGTGAGTGTAAATCCATTATCTACTGCAGTAGCTGGTGCACAGTAGCCATTCAAAAATATATACTGGATAAATGAATCTGGACTCTTAATACTAACAACAGCAGTTAACATTTTATTGAGAGCTTATTATTTGCCAGAACACCAAATGGGAAAGAGACAGTTGTTAACTGGATGGGTATACATAAAAATGCAGTCAGAGGGATTTATAATCTCTAATTTCTGTTGGACTTTTGAAAAGCTCAACAGTTAAGGGAAATGGAACTTACCAACAGAGGGCTGAGAAACCAATGCAGATGTACCCCGTTATACCTTAAGTGTTATACTGAAGATAAATAAAGGCATTTTGCTGAAAAGCCCTGACTACTGTATTTTTAAGTAACGCACGCCTTCGAAGTCTGTTTGCCAACTGTGCACCACCCCCTACAGAAGGTTGCGTTATTTGTGTAAAAATATGATAATGACTGACATTTCGATCTCTTAATCTTTCTAATCACTGGTTTTCTATAAAAAGTATCTATTAATTAATCTGGCCCTAGCAAAAAGAAATGTTTTCCTGATCTTCAACTAAAAACTTCCATAAAATTTGATAAATGCATCTGTACCTTTCAAATGTTTTAAATAGACTAACTGATACAAACTCAGCTCCTAGGCTGCTTCCCACTTTCCAGGGACATTTTTTAAATATACCATTTTTGATTATTTTACTTCCACTTATGCCCACCCACCCCCAGCCAAAAAAGCATTCTGTCCTTGCCACCTCAAAAAATCCCTTCTAATCTTTTCAAAAGATCCCTTCTAAAGGTAGGAACCAGAAGCTAACACCGTCTCAAAATTATTTTAATATGCAACTCATTTACCAACACATCCTTTATCTTGTATCCTTAATCTACACTTAAATGCATGATTAACAAATATGCTTCTTCAACGTACCTAAATAAATGAGTAGGAGGAGTACTCATGTAGCTGTATTTATCTCTATATTCACTGGGAGTTGCCTAATTTTTTTTTATACTATAACCTCCTAGAGAGCAATAACATATCTGTTTATAACTTTGTAGCATCTGCCATATGTGGGAAAATGCAGTTGACTAGGGACAAAAAGAAAACATGTGCATGCATATACTTATTGTATTGATTTCTGGTTTCCCAAGATGCTTTAAACATCTTAATAAAAAACGTTTTAAACAAGAGAGAAGTTTGGAAATGTAAACACAGAAGCATATGCACACACACATACAGTGTCACAGAAGCAATTCCCAAGTTGTCCCCAAAGATCAGAAGTCTTACTGACACATATACAACTGAAAGCAATGTGATCAAAATAAATGAGAATCAGGATTCCAAGAAGTACAGCCTCTTTACAGAGGCTGTATCTCATGCGACTAACATTCTGATTAACAACATTAGATGCACAGAATGAAGGAAGAACTCTGCTTTTTTTTATTTACTTTGTGTTGTTTTGGAGGAGAGAATAATGATCATGCAAAACACAAGCTATAGTAAACAAAGATCATTAATACTATCAAACCTATATTAACACCAGGGAAATAGAGACATTGTTGTTACTGCTTGCTCTCTATGTGCCAAGCAACAATTCAAGACCTTTACATTGTTTCTACTTCTCTCCCAGTGCAAGAAGTTAACAACAATCATGTACAATAAAATTGTTGTTAGATCCTGTCAATTTGGTTCTGACTCATAGCAACCCTATGTACAAAAGAACAAAACACTGCCCGAACCTGCACTATCCTCACAATCATTGCTATGTTTGAGCCCATTATCACAATCACTGTGTCAATCCACCTCGTTGAGGGTCTTTCTCTTTTTCGGTGGTCCTCTACTTTACCAAGCATGATGCCCTTTCTCCAGGGACTGGTCCTTCCTGATAACATGTCCAAAGTATGTAAGATGAAGTCTCGCCATCCTTGTTTCTAAGGAGCATTCTAGCTGTACTTCTTCCAAATCAGATATTGTTCGTTCTTCTGGCAGTCCGTGGTATATTCAACATTCTTCGTCAACACCATAATTCAAAGTCATCAATTCTTCTTCGGTCTTCCTTATTCATTGTCCGGTTTTCACACGTATACAAGGAGACTGAAACGACTATGGCTTGGGTCAGGTGCACCTTAGTCCTCAAAGTGACATCTTTGCTTTTTAACACTTTAAAGAGGCCTTTTGCAGCAGATTTGCCCAACGTAACATGTCATTTGATTTCTTGACTGCTACTTCCATGGGTAATGATTGTGGATTCAAGTAAGTAAATAAAATCATTGACAACTTCAATCTTTTCTCCATTTATCATGATGTTGCTTATTGGTCCAGTTGTGAGGATTTTTGTTTTCTTTATGTTGAGGTGTAATCCATACTGAAGGCTGTAGTCTTGGATATTCACCAGTAAGCACTTCAAGTCTTCTTCACTTTCAGCAAGCCAGGTTGTGTCATCTGCATATCACAGGTTGTTAATGAGTCTTCCTATAATCATGATGCTGTGTTCTTCACATAGTCTAACTTCTCAGATTATTTGCTCAGCATACAGACTAAATAAATGATGGGATACAGTGAAAGGATACAACCCTGATGCAACACATTTTCTCATTTTAAACCACTCAGTATCCCCTTGTTCTGTTCAAACGACTGCCTCTTGGTCTATGTACAGGTTCCACATGAGCACAGTTAAGTGTTCTGGAATCCCCATTCTTCTTATTACCTGACCAAAAATAACATTTACAAAGCTATATTTCTTTCCATAGCTATAGAAAAAGGGGGAGAGCCAGGCATATGTGTGGAGTGCTGGTGGCCAGAGCAGAGAAATGAGGCCACAGACAGAAACTTGACATTCAGGATACTTGTAAATCAAATACTTCAAAGTTCAGAATTGCTTATATAACAGCCGACCAGTTCTTCTTCTTACAGAAATAACCTCCAAAAACAGAT
This sequence comes from Trichechus manatus latirostris, assembly GCF_000243295.1. Classification (NCBI taxonomy): domain Eukaryota; kingdom Metazoa; phylum Chordata; class Mammalia; order Sirenia; family Trichechidae; genus Trichechus; species Trichechus manatus. Next base: position 7,177,641 of record NW_004443970.1, read on the forward strand.
AGCCACTGTTCTGTTGTATTTGTAGAGGGGGAGTCTCATAAAATTTTTCTGTTAACGGTTTACAAATTCGGCTTCTAATACACAGGACTCTAAAGTAATGTATAGTTACAAAGCTTACTGAAATTTTTATTGATAATTAAAACATCAAAGCATAAAACATTATAATGGTGTCTCTGGATTTTAATGAAACTATCTCCCTAGAATTTCAAAAAATAAACTGTTCAAGACATCTAACAGAAGCAAAGAGTAACTGGAGATGTCAGTACAATCACATGCCACATAACGTCCATTCTGGCAATGTCTGACCACATAAAAGTCTATGGTCCCATAAGGTTATAACAACGTTCAGAAATCCCCATCAGAGAACAGAGGGCAGAGGATTTAGGCACATCGCACTCCACAATCACAACAATCCTCAAAAACAAAGAAAAAATTCTCCAAGCTGTTAAAGGATCGGCTTCACTGAAAGCTACAAAGCTAACGAAAATGTGAGAGGGACCTATATCAGATACGGAGAAATTGCTATTGACGTGGATATAGGACCAAACACAAAAGCGAATCCCTCCCAGCAAGTTGACAATCACTGCTAACGCATGAAGTTTGTTTGAGATGCTTAAAGAAAAAGCAGGACCAGACTACATTATTGAGTTTAGTGCTAGCTCTGGGTCTTTCAAGCACTTCAAATGTTTTTGCTGCATAATGTGAGAGTGAGTGGTGAGTTCGCAAGTGCTGACGTGAAGGCAGAAGAATTTGTTGAGACCTTAAATAAACTAAGTGTAGAGGGAGGTTATTTGCCCCAGCAAATTTTTAATATGGACAAAACTTCCTTATTCTGGAAGCAAATACCTGAAAGGACCTTCATCCATAATATGGTGTTTGCACAACGTTCAAATCACATAACATCCTGTAACGTACTGTGGACATTAACTGACACATGACATGTGACTATACTGATTTGCAGGCTGCTAACAAGTACCAACATCTCCAGTTTCTCTTTGCTTTTACTGGTTGTCTTAAAGAGTTTATTTTTAAAAATAAAATAAAATAAAATAAAGCTTTCATGCAAAACAGCTTAATCAGACAAAGCTTGTTTAGTTTGAGAGCTAACACCTAAATCTTAAGATCATTAACTTTATTCTTCAACATTGTCTTTTCTACCTATCCCTTTCACATGATTTTTTTTATACCATATAATTCTAATGTCTCTTTCTGCTTCAAAGTAAGTAAGCAGAAGTGAAGGAGGTTCAGTTTTAGAGGTTACTGGAGATTCCTGGTATGTAGCAAACATTGTTAAGTAAACAGCATGGTAAACTAAAATACCTGCCAGAATAACCTCTTCTCCCTCAAAGTGGATGAAAATTTGTCATCACTTTTAAGGGAACTCTCTCCAAACACCAGATTTTACTGGAGATAACACTAATAGTAATGAAATTATTTAATCCATATATCAAAATATATGCATACAAATAAATACTGCCCTTCCTATTCAAAGAATTCTTAAGAAGGAACATACTCCAACAATTTTGCCACTGTCTAAAGCTCATGGTACTTGTGAATTACCCAAAAGAATTATCCAAAAGCATGTATAATGGTTTTCTGCATATTCTTAATAATAGCATAATTTCTTCCATTTAGGATGAATGTAAACTTTGGAAACCGCTCAGGCAATCAATCTGCAGAACATCATCTCTAGTCCAAAACGAGGTGTCATGTTCTAGTAAAGAGAGATTTTCTCATGTGGTCCATACACCATTAAACAAATTCTAATTCATTATTCCTCAAACTTACTTTTATATATTCTGCAATGTACCATTCAAAAAAAAAATTGTGATCTGAAAAATGACTCCATAATAATAATATAAGTTTCTGGGGGAACGGTATTAAAGATAATCATAAATATCAAAACTGGCTAAAGAAAAAATATAAAAACTGTCAACTATACCAGTTATTTAGTGTTACTACAAAGACAATATAAATTTTCATTTTCATTGATTAAGATATAGTAATCCTTTTTATTTCGTGAGTTCTCTAAAGCAATATTTTCTCAATATGAACTGAAACCAATGTAAATTATTGGTTTTACTGTTTCATTCAGTGCTATATTCCCATCACCTAGAACATCACCTGGCACACACAAAGCATGCCAAATGCATTTCTGAATGAAGAATCAATATGAAAATTTAAGATTTATATTTACTTGGCTTAATCACAATAGAAAACCTTCTGTTTTTAAATGAATCAATCAACAAAATGTAACCCAACTATTAAATGCAGTAAACTACCTAGCACTTCAGTTAACAGTAACTCCGTTCTTCCAATTGCTCAGGCCAAAAACTCTGGGTCATTCTTGACTACTCTGCTTGCATACATCCCATATCCAATGCCAGGAAATCTGGTGGCTCTACCTTCAAAATATTATCCACATCCATGCTACTCAAGAGTCACCATAGTCTCTTGCAGAGATTACTGTTCCTCAACCTTTATTGTCTTCTTTCCCCTCCTTTCATAGCTTAAATCCATGGTCATTTATTGTAATCACTTCCCTGCATAAACCTTCAACTCTCGGCGTTTTCTTCATACTCGATTATCAAAGTCATAGACAGATAGATGCCATCTAATCAACTCCAACTCATGGCGTCCCTTATGTACAACAGAATGAAATGCTGCTCGGTCCTGCATTATCCTCTCGATCACTGGTATGCTTGTGTCCATAGCTAAGGTTATTGTGCCAATCCATCTCACCAAGGGTCTCTCTCACGCTCGCTGTTTACTTCAGCAAACATGATGTTCTAACACATCAACTGATCCCTCCTGATGATGTGTCCAAAGCAATCGAGTAGGGCAATGTTATATTGTGATCCATAAGATTTTCACTGGCTAATTTTTGGAGGTAGATCACCAGGCCTTTCTTCCTAGCCTTAGTCTGGAAGCTCTGCTGAAACCAGTCAACCATGGATGACCCTGCTGGTATTTGAAATACCACTGGCATAATTTCCAGCATCACAAAACAAAAGCCACCACAGTATGACACACTGACAGACTAGTGGTGGTAACAAAGTCCTAACCACAGTTAAATCTAATTCTCCACCTACTCTGTACCTACACCCATCCAGCTAAACATAGCTGGAGAAACATACACAACCAGACCAAACAGTGACGCTTTACATTTACGACCACAGACTTCAATTGCACCCTTAATGCTGCCCAGCAGTCATACTGTGTAACTCCTTGGTCTATTCACTCTCCCACTCTATTTCACACCTTCTTGCTCCTCAACCCCAATGCCACCTCCCCATCCTCACTCTCAGCAATGACCTTTGCTTCCTATACTTCACTGAAAGAAAAAAAAAAAAAAATGAAGCAATCAGAAAAGAACTTCCATAAGCTTGCATGACCCATAGAACCACTTCCCAATGTCTACACTCTCATACCGTGTTTTTGGTCTACTGCCACAGATGAGTTCTCCATGCTTCTATATAATCCCAACCCCTATACTTCTGAACTAAATCTCATCCCATTTATCCCCTCAAGGGCATTGCTCTAACAGTTCTCTGCTCTGCAACAGATCATTGTCATCAGCATATAAACATGCTGAGTTTTCCTCCCATCCTTTAAAAAGAAAGTCTCTATCCCACTTCACTATTAACCCATTTGTTTGCTGCCCTTTGAAGAAAATCTCCTTGAAGAAGTTCCTAACTTACCACTTCCAATTTCTCTTCCCCTTTTCTTCTTAAAACCCACTCTACTCAGGGTTTTGCCTCTACCACTCCATCAAAAACTGTCCTTGTCAAAATAACCAACAATCACTACATTACTAAATCCCATGGTCAATTCTCATCTCATCTTACTTGGCCGATCAGAAAGTATTTGCCCCAGTTGATCATTCTTTTCTTCATTTAGTTTCTGGGACAACACAATATCCTTGTTCTCCTCCCTTACTGACTGCTCCTTCTCAGTCTCCTCCTCTCTTACAAAGAACACAAGGAAACTCTTGGGAATGATAGTTATGTTTATTATCTTGACTGTGGTGATGGTTTCATGGGTATACACATATGTTAACACTTACCAAATTCTACACGTTAAAAATGAATCATTTATTGTATGTCAATTATGCCGTAGTAAAAAATGTGAAAAAACACAAAAACAAACAAAAAAGTCAGCCTTCAGATACCATTCACAGTCTCCAAGATTGCTCAGAAATCACAAAAACATGGTTATTAAAGTTTTTATAGGCCCTAGAATGAAAAACTCCTGGCCATAGAGAACAGCTAGTTTCTTTCTCATAATTTCTTCATCCTGGACTTTAAATTCTCAATAATGCTGGCTCTACCATTTTCAACCAAACAATTATTTTCCTAAGAAAGAGAGAATCAAATGGGTGGTGCCGAGTTTGACTTTCTTTTTGCCACCTATTAATTAACATTACAGTATCTGAAATAAATCTGCTGCCTTCTTGTCTTTCCTCCAATCATAACATCTGAAAACTCCTTTTATTATTCTTAGCACTCTGCCAGCTTCAGCCAAGTTTGGCTTGAGAATTATGAAGACATTTGTCAGAAAGCTGTGTCACTTCCTTATTTATTATCAGTCTTGCGTCCTATTTTCTCTTATAATTTTACAACCCTGTCTAAATTAACATCTACCTATAAAAGACAATTTAATAAATACTATTAAGCAGTAAATAAGCAAATACTAGTTAAAGCATTTAGGAGAAAGAAAAGTAGTTATATGATAGTCAACTTTAATGACATCCAAGTCTTGAGATCAAATAAAAGAAACATTTCTTTATGTAATTTTGTTCATTAAAATAGTGCACAAAAATTAAGCGTGTGCGTATAATTGTTGAGCTAGTGAGACTTCCTGTAAATTAAATTTTCAAGGAGCCATTGTGGTTATGCCATAACTCAAAGCATTTAGCAGAACTCATTAGCAGTAAGACTCAAGGAGACATGGATGGGACACTGTTGGATTTGTGTTTTATACAGAATATGCAGGCAGCTGCAGAGTGTGGATTTAAGAACAGCACACCAGAGGCAGGGAGGCAAACTGTTTTATTTGTCCAAGCAGTGAGGATCTGATCTACGGCTGTGGTAACAGGATAAGAGGGAATGGAGCAGATTACAAAATATTTACAAGGTAAACCTAACTTAGTCTCAGAACTCATACTACCCAGCTTCCCCAAATATAGAGATACTATAATGCATATCCTCCCTAAATACAGAGATGTCACCAATCAGGAAAAGGCCTTATTCATTACCAAGCATAAAGATAATTATCATTTTCCTTTACATTTTATAATTTTAGAGAAAGATATATCTAGGTGTATAAACTAAATTTCTGAATGATTAAATACTCAAACCTAAACTCACTATTACCAACTTTCTTCTTTGGCCCCATTAACAAGACTGTTCTTAGACAATCCAAGAAAACTCCACCTATCACATGACAGACTGGAACACTGCAACAGCTCCATTTCAGCTCAGGATATGAGGAAACGACAAGAAGCAGAGTGGCATCAAACAGGTCGTTATTAGCCTAGGAGGACACACTGTCATAAAGACTGACAATTACTACATTCTTCCTGCCTGCAGAACTCAATCAGAAATTTCTAAGAAATGATTTAGCATGATCTAGAATGGAATGAAAGAAGCTGTTTGTAATACTGTGTTCATCATTTTAAGTAATATTAGCTTTGCTTCTTGAAATGCTGTGATTGTGTAGGTCGTATACTGAAAAGTCTTATTTCCATAATTTCCATAATCCAGGCATAAATTTAGCTTCTCTCTAAAGAAACAGCTTTGTCACTAAAACATTAGGTATAGCCATACTCTTAACAGCTTAAAAGCAAACATCTTTGCAGATAAGCAATCTAAAGATGATCAGAACTGGGTCAGTCTTCTGAACACAAACTTTTTTTCAGCTCTCACTATTTTTGGCAGAGAGGGAATATAACTGATAACAACATCTACATACTGCAGCATCTACATACAAATTACAAGCTAAAATTTCCCATTAGTTAAAAAACAGAGGTGGAGCTTACTTTTTTTTTTAATCTTAGAAGAGTTCAGTTGTTAACCACCTAAATCACTAAGATCAAAGCAATACCATCAAAACACTGCCAATTTACATTTCAATCTTATTCTTGTTCTTGTTAGGTGCTGCTGAATAAGCTCCGATTCATAGCAACCCTATGCACAACAGAACAAAACACTACCTGGTCCTATGCCATCCTCACAACACTGATGTGCTTGCGCCCACTGTTACAGCCACTGTGTGAATCCATCTCATTGGGAGGGTCTTCCTCTTTCCGCTGACCCTCTACTTTACCAAGCACGATGCCGTTCTTCAGAGACTGGTCCGTCCTGATAACATATCCAAAGTACATGAGACAAAGTCTCACCATCCTCACTTCCAAGGAGCACTCTGACTATATTTCTTCCAAGACAGACTTGTTCATTCTTCTGGCAGTCCTTGGTATGTTCAATATTCTTTGCCAACACCATAATTCAAAGGCATCAGTTCTTCTTCAGCCTTCATTAGTCATTGTCCAGTTTTCACATGCATATGAGGTGAATGAAAATACCATGGCTTGGGTCAGGCACACCTCAGTCCTCAAAGTAATTTCTACGCTTCAATTAATGTGACTCTAATTAATCTGTTCATGCCCTGAACTTAGACAGCATTGGTACTGTAGTGGATATCTGTTATTCTGCCCAGCATCCATTCATTTCCCCTTCTTCTGGTCACACCACTTCTATTTTGGGAGTTACTATCTCTCTCTCAATGCATACAATCTTGGAACTGTGAACCAAGAAGTTCTGCCTTTCCCTGGCCAAGACTCAAACTAGGCCAGCTGGAGCCACATACACATGCAACAAGATATCTTCTCCACCTCCACCACTGCCCTGTGCCCGAATGTGCTTTCCTTTTAATTTTATAAGCTACCCATGTCCTTATAATATATCCATTTTTTAAAAAAAGTTAAAAGTAGCCAAAATGGGTTTTTCTGACTTATAATTAAAGAATTGATCAAGGTACCAAAACAATAGTAAGTACTTTCCTACTTCTAGGCCTTTGCTCACACTGTTCTTCGTATCAAGAATAAAGCAAATGGTTGAACACTGTAAAGCAACTAAACCTAACAGACATATAGAAAACTCCACCCAACAACAACAGCACAATACACATTCTTCTCAAGTGCACATGGATCATTCTCCAGGATAGAACATATGTTAGGTAATGAAACAAGTCTCAATAAATTTAAAAAGACTGAAACCATACAAAGTATGTTATCTGACCACAACAGAATGAAACTAAAAATCAATTAACAGAAGGAAAACTGGAAATTACACTAATATGTAGAAATTGAACAATATACTATCAAACAACCAATGAGTTAAAAAAGATATCAAAAGGTAAATCAGAAAATACTTAGAGATAAATGAAAATAAAAGCACAACATACTAAAACTTGTACGCTCCAGGAAAGGCAGTGCTCAGAAGGAAATTTATAGTGTAAACGCCTACATTAAAAAAGAAGAAAGATCTCAGATTAGTCCAAAGGACTAATGGACCACAACTACCAACAGCCTCCACCAGACTGAGTCCAGCATAACGAGATAATGCATGGCTACCACCACTGACTCCTCTGACAGGGATCACAATAGAGGGTCACAGACAGAGCTAGAGAAAAATGTACAATAAAATTCTCACTCACAAAAAAAGACCAGACTTACTGGTCTGATAGAGACTGTAGAAACCCTAAGAGTATGGCCCCCAGACACCCTTTTAATTCAGTACTGAGGTCATTCCTGAGGTTCACCGTTCCGCCAAAGATTAGACAGGCCCATAAAACAAACAATAATACACGTAGCTCAACCATGTATACGAGACTAAATGGGCACACCAACCCAGGGGCAAGGATGAGAAGGCAGCAGGGGATAGGAAATAGAAATGGGGAACCCAAGGTCAAGAAGGGGAGAGTGTTGACATGTCACAGAGTTCACAACCAATGTCACAAAACAATGTGTATTAACTGTTTAATGAGAAACTAATCTGTTACGTAAACCTTCACCTAAAGCACAATAAAAAAATAAAAGAAGATCTCAAATCAATAAATTAACTTTGCAACCTGAGAAGCTAGAAAAAGAGCAAAGTAAGTTCAAAACTATCAGAGGAAGGAAATTACAAACATCAGAGCAGAGATCAAAGTAAAAAAAGAGTGAAGATACAAATAACTAAAATCAGAAACGAAAGTTAGGACATTACTGCTGATCTTACAGAAATAAAAAAAAAACATTGCTGTTGAGTCAATTCCGACTCACAGCAACCATATAAGACAGAGTCCCCATAGGGTTTCCGAGGAGCAGCTGGTGGATTTGAACTGCCGACCTTTTGGTTAGCAGTTGAGTTCTTAACCACTGAACCACCAGGGCTCCAATAACAGAAATAAGAAGGATTATAAAACTATGAACAACTGTATGTCAACAAATCAGACAACCCAGATGAAAGGAACAATTACTTAGAAACTCATGAACTAACTAAATTGACTGAAGAAGAAATAAATAATCTCAACAGATGCATAACAAGTGGAGAGACTGAATCAGTAATCAAAAACCTCTCAATAAAGAAAAGAACCCGACCAGACGGCTTCACTGGGGAATTCTATCAAACATTTAAAGAAGAATTGATACTAAACTTTCTCAAACTCTTCCAGAAAATACAAGAGGAGGAAACACATTCTAACTCATTCTGAAGCAGCATTACCCTGATACCAAAGCCAGAAAAAGGCACCACAACAAAACTACACACCAATATGCTTTATGAACATAAATGCAAAAATCCTCAACAAAATAACAGCAAACTGAACACAACAGCATACTAAGGGGAGCATATATCATGACTAAGTGGGATCTATCCCAGGAATGCAATCAATCAGAAAATAAATCAACATAATAAACCACATTTTGGTTTATTTCACTGATTGACTGAAATAAAAGAAGCACATGATCTTCTCAATTGATGTAGAAAATCCCAAAGAATCAATAAGAAAGCTACTAGAGCTAACAAATGAATCCAGCAAATTCACAAGGTACAAGGTCAACATGCAAAAATCAGTCAGGTTTTTATACATCAGCAAAGAGCATCCTGAAAAGGAAATTAAAAAACTAATGCCATTTACAATAGCATCTAAAAGACTAAAACACCTTAGAAAAAATTTAATGAGGGAGGTGAAAGACTTGTACACTGAAAACTATAAAACATTGCTGAAAGAAATTAAAGATCTAAATAAATGGAAAAACATCCCATGTTCATGGATTGGAAGATTTAATATTGTTAAATGTCAATACCATGAAAAGCAATCTATAGATTAAACGCAATCCCTATCAAAATTCCAACAGTCTTTTTTGCAGAAATGGAAAAGCTGATCTTCAAATTCATATGCAATTGCAAAGGGCCCCAAAGAGCCAAAGCAACCCTGAAAAAGAAAAACAAAGTAGAAGACTCACACTTCCTATCTCAAAACAGCATAAAGTTACAAAAATCAAAACAATCTGGTACTGGTTTAAAGATAGATGTACAGACCAATGGAATAGAATTGAGAGTCCAGAAATAAACCCATACATCTATGATCAACTGATATTCAACAAGAGTGCTAAGTCCATTCAATGTGGAAAGAATAGCTTCTTTAATTTAAACTGGTGCTGGGACAACTGGATTTCCACATGCAAAAGAATGAAGTTGCACCCATACCCCCCACCGTATACAAAAATCAGCTCAAAATGTGACCTAACTGTAACAACTAAAATCATATAACTCTTAGAAGAAAACATTGTGGTAAAGCATTTTTTGACAGTGGATTCTTAGATACAGGACAAAAAGCATGAGCAACAAAAGACAAAATAGATAAACTGGACTTCATCAAAATTAAAACCTTTTGTGCATCAAAGGACTTTATCAACAAAGAGACAATCTACAGAATGGGAAAAAATATTTGGGAACCATATATCTGATAAAGGTTTAATATCCAGAATATATAAAGAACTCCCACAACGTTAACAACAAAAAGACAAACAACCCAATTAAAAAAAGAGCAAAAGGCTTGAACAGACATTTCTCCAAAGAAGATATACAAATGATCAATAAGCACATGAAAAGATACTCAAAGTCATCAGTCAGAGAAATGCAAATCAAAAGTACAATGAAATAGCACTTCTCCCCCACTAGGACAGCTATTACCAGAAAAATGGAAAACAGAAGTGTTGGCTTGGAGAGGATGTGGAGAAATTGGAACTGTCGTCCATTGTTGGTGGGAATGTAAGACAGTGCAACTGCTGTAGTAAGGTTTGGTAGTTCCTCAAAATGTTAAATATATAATTACCATATGATCTGCAATTCCATTCTTAGTTATATACTCAAAAGACTTGAAAGCAGGGATGCACAGAGATACTTGTACACCAGTGCTCACTGCAGTATTAATCACAATAGCCAAAAAGTAGAAACATCTCAAATGTCCATCAACAGATGAATGGATAAACAAAATGTGGTATATATCTATACAATGGAATATTATACAGCCATAAAGAGAAATGAAGAGCTGATAAATGCTAAAACATGGGTGAACCTTGAAAACGTTATGTTGATGAAATAAGTCAAACATAAAAGGACAGATATTATACAATTCCAGTTACATGAAATATCTAGAATAAGCAAATGCACAGAAACAAAAGTTTATAAGTGGTTACCAGGGGTTGGGAGGAGAGAGGAGTAGTGAGTTATTACCTAAGGGGTACTGAGTTTCAATCTGGAGTGACAAATAACTTTAGGAAATGGATAGCGGTAATGGTTGCACAACATGGTAAGTGTAATTAATATACTGAATCATAAAAAAATGGTTAAAATGGAAAATGGTTATACATATTTTACCACAATAAATTTTTTTTTTTAAAAAAAGAGTACAACAAATTCTTAAAATCAACATCTGGGAAAATATTTTCAATCAATATACAACAGAACTTTCATATAGACCTATTCAGAAACAAAACATGTTCTCTTACGAGTCAATGAACATTCTCCCCAAAATTGGGGTTACACAAAGATGATTATACAGCAGAATACTTAATTGTTATACATGTTATACAGTAAAACACTTCATTGTGCTCATGAGGAACCTGTACATAGACTAAGAAAAAGTCATCTGAACAGAACAAGGGGATACTGGTTTAAAATCAGGAAAGGTATGTGTCAGGGTTGTAGACTTTCACCGTACTTATTCAATCTGTATGCTCAGCAAATAATCCAAGAAGCTGGACTATACGGAGAAGAATGTGGCATCAAGATTGGAGGAAGACTCTTAACAACCTGCCATATGCAGATGACACAACCTTGCTGGCAGAAAGTGAAGAGGACTTGAAGGACTTAAGAAGATCAAAGACTACAGCATTCAGTATGGATTATACCTCAACATAAAGAAAACAAAAATCCTCACAACTGGACCAACAAGCAAAATTATGATGAATGGAGAAAAGACTGAAGTTGTCAAGGATTTCATTTTAATTGTATCCACAATCAATGCCCATGAAAGCAGCAGTCAAGAAATCAAACAGTGTATTAAATTGGGCAAATGTGCTGCAAAAGACCTCTTTAAAGTGTTAAAAAGCAAAGATGTCACTTTGAGGACTAAGGTGCACCTGACCCAAGTCATGGTATTTTCAATCACCTCATACGCATGTGAAAGCTGGACAATGAATAAGGAAGACCAAAGAATTGATGTCTTCGAATTAGAGTGTTGGCAAAGGATACTGAATATTCCATGGACTCCCAGAAGAACAAACAAATCTGTCTTGGAAGAAGTACAGCCAGAATGGTCTCAGAAGCAAGGATGGCGAGAGTTCGTCTCACATATTTTCGACATGTTATCAGGAGGGACCAGTCCCTGGAGAAGGACTTCATGCTTGGTAAAGCAGAGGGTCAGCAAAAGAGAAGAAGACCTTCAACAAGATGGACTGACACAATGGCTACAACAATGGGTTCAAGCATAACAATGATGGTAAGGATGGGGCAGGACCAGGTAGTATTTCGTTCTGTTGTACATAGGGTTACTATGAGTCAGAACCAACTCGACAGCACCTAATAACACCAGTAGATGGGATTCTGAGGACTGGGGAGTAGTTTAAATCCTGATCTCTAAAGTTTCTTCTGACTTTAAAATCTCTGTAGACACTAAATTAGGATTTACAGAGTCCCCATAATTTTACACCATGTATACAATTAAACATTTAATGAACCTTTTCAGAGAAAAGCAATGAGGAATAATGGAAAGAAGAAAGACCAAAAGCCTTAACCTACCATTTACTAGCAATATCAGTCTTACATAATATATAAAGCATCTAGAATTAGTACTTGACACATCCACAGATGACATTCAATAAATGATGGTTAGAAGACAGTAATGATGATGATAGTGATGATGATGACAACAGCAATAATGGTACGACCCTTGGAAGTGACTACTGGCAGAGGAAAGTTGGGTACAAAAGCTTGAAAAAGATGACTATAATGCTATTAGTTCCTCACTGAATCTAAGTTACCATCGAATTTAAGATGCACCATGGTTTTAGGTTCTATTAACAAGAATGCCATCAATTTTAAGAGAAATTCCAGTTTCAGAGACTTTTAAATGCAGGAAAAATAATGAGTAACAAAGAGAACACACAATTACAATTAGTAACAGAAATAAGTTTAACAAAGAGAACATATAATTACAATTAGTAACAGAAATTAAGTCAATGACCAGAGCACTTAAAATTTAATATCAGCCGCAATGCGGGCACAATCAAAACGATTCTTATACGGAGAAAAGGTTAGAGACAGGAAACAAGTAATCATTAAGCAAACCTTAATTAAAGAATTGAACTGAACTCATTATATGCTTCCTTCCCCACCCTTTCTCCCTAAAACACAAAAACATCTTCCCAAATTAATAATGACATCAATTCCTACTTAATCTTCAGTGGCATAAATTCAGGAGTGACCTTGAACCTCTTCACCTGCTCCTTCCATCTCTAATCAGTTACCAAATTTTATCAGTCCTTACTAGCTCAATCTCACTCAAATCCAATTCCCTCCTCTCCATCTCACCACCACAGCCCTGAAAGACAATCATATCATTTCTTGCCCAGCCTTCCAGTCAGTCTTCCTAACTCTAGGACCACCATACTACAAATGTATCCTCCTTTATGGCCACCAGATCTTTTTAGAATACAAATCTGATCACATCACCCCTCCTGTTCAAAATCCTTCAGGGGCTCCCAGTGACCCAAAGGATAAAGCCCATCTGCATAGCATGAAATACAATGCACATTCTGATTCCTGAAGAATCACTCACCAGTGATTCACTCCCTCTATCAAGCCGTCCTGAAGTTCCTCAACAGTCAGGTGTTTGCTATTTGCTATTCTTGTAACATTTTATGCATACCTATTACAGTTTTAAGAGCCCTGGTGGTGCAGTGATTAAGCGTTTGACTACTAACCAAAAGGTCAGCAGTTCAAACCCACCAGCCATTCTGCAGAAGAAAGATGTAGCAGTATGCTTCTGTAAAGATTATGGCCTTGGAAACTCTGAAACACAGTTCTACTCTGTCCTACAGGGTCATTATGAGTCAGAATCAACTCCACAGCAACTGGCTTGGCTTGGGCTATTAGAGAAGTAAATAACCATTTACCTTGCAACCCTCATCCAATTGCAGAACAAAGGCAGTTCACTACCAACATCTGAGTCTGACCTGAGTTCAAATCTCAATTCTACTATTTACTAGCCATGTAATCTTCAGCAAATCTCTTAACATCCTTGGCTCTTATTTCCTCAGGTGTAAAATTAGATTAACAATACCTACCCTCATGCGTTCTATGAAGAACAGTGGGAAAAAATGTAATTAAAGAGTAATAAGTAGTTCTAGAAAACATGTAGAAATATAATGCAGCTAACACCCATAAAATCTAAAAAGAAACCAACATTAATCAAGAGCCTTCTCTATGGTAGGCACAAGTTATACCTTTGTAATGAAGACATGTAATTTTTCTTTAAAGGAAAATGTCCTGTTTTTCAGAGAAAATAGACACAAGTCCATACAACAGCTAAATGTCCTTCAGCTGTGTCAATAAAATTAGTTTATTTTTATATAAATGCTTACTGAATCATGTTATTGTTGTGTGCCATCAAGTCAATTCTGACTCACAGCAACCCCACTGGACAGGAGAACTGCCCCATGTTGTTGCTGTTAAGTGTCGTCGAATAGATTCCAACTAACTGTAATCTTTATTTAAGGAAGTAGACTGCAACATCTTTCTCCCCAGGAGAGGCTGGGGCTGGTGGATTCGAACCACTGGCCTTTTCATTAGCAGCCACGCACTTAACCATTGCACCACCGGGCTCAATTTGAATCCTTATGGAATTAGTATTTAAACAGAAAGAACACAACATCCACTGTTAGAAAGTTTGTATTCACAGTAACTACTGACAAATCAACTGGACAGCAATGAGTTTTTTGGTATTGACAAATCTAGCACCTGATAGTTCTACCTCTAAAAAACACAAGTGTGATCAAATAGACTTTATTTTAAAAAATTCATTTAAAATATGCTACACATATTTTCTGCAAAGCTACACAAGAGTGAATCCTTGGGATTTTAAGATTGCTTTAGCAAATCTGTTATTAAACACAAATGCTATTCTGGGGCTTCTCCCTTTAATGTGAGCCTAGATGCCTCATCATTTCACAGGGAGTCAATTTCCTAGGAGAGGAAGTATAAGAAGGGAAGAAGAGGAGGTTCTCAAATGAAATCAGACAACAGAATTGCAGATAGAGCTTTGCAAATAAAATATGTGCTGCGTCCTATGAAATGGATAAGCAGGAGGAGACACAATGCTGGAGGAAAGGAGGTGGGTGCAGTTGGATCCAGTATACTATGGCAATGAGAAGAAAGAAGTCTGTTCCCGGAGACAGAAAGCCACAAATACTGTACAATATACAGAATCTTCCAAGCTCAAATAATAAAACTCTTCAGTTAGTAAAATCAACTTAAAATTTTTTGAAGTAATTGTTAATTTTCAAGAGTATACTTAGATAATGAGCCCTGGTAGTTAAACACCAGGCTGCTAACTGAAAGGTTAGTGTTTGGAACCCACCAGTTGCTCCACAAGAGAAAGATGTGGCAGTCTGCTACCATTAAGATGACAGCCTTGGAAACTCTATGAGGCAGTTCTACTCTGTCCTATTGGGTCGCTATCAGTCAGAATCAATTCAATAGCAACAGGTTTTTTGCTATACTAAGATAGAATAAAGAATTAGGAAGAAAAATTGGATTTCCAGAAAACGTCTTTCACAAACACAATTAGCTTGAAAATTTTCACATTAAGTATAAGATTTTACTAAAATTATAGTGATGTAATGATTTTTAAAGTAAAATTTCAACTGAGTTTTACGTACAAAGTTATGCAGCAATGACACAAGACCCTACCTTTTACTGTATTAGATGAATTTTAATCCCTGAAGAGTATATAACAAGAAGCTCTTTGTCTGAATTGTAGGGGGAAAAAAATTCAATAACTACTTTGGCAGCATTTTTAATTACTGGTAACTTAAGAACTAAAGTCTTAAAATTCCTTTTTTCCCCTTCATACCACATCTACTTTTCTACCGAATATCTTGGGAATAATATACTAAACTGTATACTCGAAGAAGTCAAAATTTCTCTCAATTAATGTGTAATTTGAAGGAGGACACAACAGAAAAAGCCCAATGACTTGGTAAGCAGGAAGTGTGGGTTGTAGCCAATTCTGTACACTAGTGAGTTATGGGTAACCTTGGGCATTTCTCTAGTTTCCGTTTCTTGTAAAATGGAGGACTCAGATCTTAAAGATCTGTCTAGTTGCCTAACTTTCGTTAAAGTATTTTACCTATATTCAGTATCTTTAAAATCTTGTATTTATATACTTTATGGTTTATAAAGCATTTCTCAGTTTATCCGAATGAAAACTATGTCAAGTAAATACCTGTTTTACATGAGGAAATCTGAGGCTCATAATGGGATATATACAAGACAGTGACAGGCAGAGTCAGAACTACAACCTAAATAATCTAGCTCAAAGTCCTTTAAAGATTCCTTGGAGATTAATTAGTCAGAAATCTTCCAAACTTGAAAAGCTTAAAATGAAATCTAAACAACTGTATTAAAGTAATATAGCAGACAACCTATTAAAATTTTAAAAGTATAGTTGTATTCAACAAGTGTAATTACTTACATTCAAAAAGTATGTAGTACTCCCTGAGGGACCCAACTGCTGGGCAGAGGGCTGTGGGGACCATGGTATCAGGGAACATCTAGCTCAACTGGCATAACACAGTTTATAAAGAAAATGTTCTACATTCTACCTTGGTGGGTAGCGTCTGGAGTCTTAAAAGACCGTGAGCAGCCAAAGATACTACACTGATCCAACCCCTTCGGGAGCAAGAGAGAATGAAGAAAACAAGATACAAGGAAAGATTAGTCCAAAGGACTAATGGACCACTACTACAACAGCCTCTACCAGACTGAGTCCAGTACAACCAGATGATGCCTAGCTGCCACCACTCACTGCTCTGACAGGGATCACAACAGAGGGTCCTGGACAGAGCTGGAGAA
>NW_004443970.1:7194422-7209238 GCF_000243295.1 Trichechus manatus latirostris
AGTAATGAAGTCACTCCCGAGCTTCACCCTTCAGCCAAAGATTAGACAGCCCTATAAAACAAAACGAGACTAACGGGGCACACCAGGGACAAGGACTGGAAGGCAGGAGGTGACAGGAAAGCTGGTAATAGGGAACCCAAGCTCAAGAAGGGAGAGGGCTGATATGTCGTGGGGTTGTTAACCAACGTTATAAAACAATATGTGTACTATTTAATGAGAAACTATTTGTTATGTAAACCTTCATCTAAAGTACAATAAAAAAAAATTTTTTTAATTAAAAAAAAAAAGAGCAACAGAAAAGTGGCAAGACTGCACCCTGTCAAAGGCGGAAAACTTAGAAGACCCAGAAAAACAAGGCAGTTCTGTCGAGTTCCAGCTCTCACAGGTTTCACTGTATATGCTCATATGTCTAACCTAAAGAAAAGGGACTATCAAAATTCTTGTATCTATACTGTGTGAGGATCAGCAGACATTTTAGTATCCTGTTAAATAAATAGTATTAAAAAATGATTGCGGCAAAGTGCTAACCATTTAACCGTCTGTAAGACTAATAATAAAGCCTCATATTTTAACTTATAATTCCTATAGATGACTGTCAGCTACTCATGCTTGATAATCAGTATGTAATCAACTATACATGACTAAAAATGAAGATTGGACCAATATCTAATAACGTAAGAAGTAAAAAGTTACTGTGATCTGCTACAGAAAAAAAGAAGTATGTAGTAGTATGATATATCTGACAAGGGTCTAATCGCTAAAATCTATAAAATACTTCAACATCTCAACAACAAAAAGACAAATAATCTAAAAAAATGAGCAAAGGATGTGAACAGACACTTCACCAAAGAAGACAATCAGGCAGCTAAAGACACATGAGGAAATGCTCATTGATCATTAGCCATTAAAGAAATGCAAATCAAAACTACAATGAGATACCATCTCACCCCAACATTACTAGCATTAATAAAAAAAAAAAAAAAATCAGAAAATAACAGGTTGGAGAACTTGCAGGGAGACTGGAACTCTTATGCACTGCTGGTGGGAATGTAAAATGGTAAACCACTATGGAAAACGACATGGCATCTTCTTAAAAAGCTAGAAATACCGTATGATCCATCAATCTCACTCCCAAGAGTATATCCTAGAGAAATAAGAGCTGTCACACAATTAGATATATGCACACCCATGTTCACTGCAGCATTACTCCACAATAGCAAAAAGATATAAACAACCTAAGCGTCCATCAACAGATGAATGGATAAACAAATTATAGTACACACACACAATGGAATACTGTGTAACGATAAAGAACAATGATGAATTCAGCAAACATCTCACAACATGAATGAATCTGGAGGATATTATGCTGAGTGAAATAAGTCAATCACAGAAGAACAAATATTGTATGAGACCACTATTATGAAAAATCAAGAAAAGGTTTACACACACAAAAAAATCTTTGATTGTTACAAGGGAGGGGAGAAGTAGGGAGGGGGAATTACTAACTAGATAGTAGACAAATGTTAACTTTGGTGAAGGGAAAGACAACACACAGTATAGGGAGGTCAGCACAAATTGACCAAGGCAAAGTCATAGAGGCTTCTTAGATACAACCAAACACCTTGAGGGACCAAGTTACTGGGACTGAGGGCTGAGGACCATAGTGTTGGGGGACATCGAGGTCAACTGGCATAACATAGTTCATAAAGAAAATGTTTTACATCCTACTTTGCGGAGTAGCATCTAGGGTCTCAAAAGCTTGCAAACGGCCATCTGAGACACATCTATTGGTCCCATCCTGTCCGGAGCAAAGGAGAATGAAAAAAAACAAACCACCAAGGAAATATTAGTCTGAAGGACTAATGGACCACTTGAACCACAGCCTCCACCTGCCTAAGCCTAGAAGAACTAGATGGTGTCCGGCTACTACCACCAACTACTCTGACAGGAATCACACTAGAGGGTCCCAGACAGAGGGAAAGAAAAATGTAGAACAAAATTCAAATTCACAAAAAGAAGACCAGACTTAACTGGTCTGACAAAGACTACAGGAACCCCCAAGACTATGGCTACCAGATACCCTGCTAACTCAACACTGAAGGCGCTCCCTAAGTCCACCTTTCAACCAAAGATTAGACTGGCCTACCAAACAAATGGAAAGAGGTGTGGCCAAGATGGTGGAGTAGTCAGATGCTTCCTGTGGTCCCTCTTACAACAAAGACTTGAACAAACAAGTGAATCGATTATATATGACAATCTAGGAGCCCTGAACATCAAAGGCAAAGTTGAGGAATCGGACTGAGTGGCAGGGAGAGGAAGAGCCAGTTCGGAAGCAGCAAGGGGTTGCCAGACCTGACCCAGCAGGAACCAGCACCCTGCAAGCCAGATCCGCAGGCATGCAAGGTGAGGCAAGCAATGGCACTCAGGACGTGTTTCCCACATCAGGAGAGACCAAGCAGCGGAGAGTCTACTCAAGCCTCCAGAACCACTGAAAAGCATAACTCAACTGGCTAAAGGTAAGAACATGTGTCTAACCCACTGTGTGAAACAAAAAACATCCCATGTGGGAAGAACCTCTCTCCCATTTACCTGCCTCCTGCCTGCTCTGCATCAGGTCCTGGGCCGGCTTCAGCGACTGTCCCGTCCCCTGGACTGGAAGTAGGACCTGACCCGTGCCCTGAGCCATTTTCCCAACCTTGGAGAGGGAAAAAATTAATAAACAGGGAAAAAATAATCTGCCAGCTCCCCTAAGCCGGGAACTCAGGGCAGGTACAGCTCCTTTGCCTTGGCACAGGCATAAGGGGTCCACGGACTTCGAAAACCTTTCACCTCTGCAGAGACCTGTGTGGGCCCATTTCAACAGCATAGGCCCTCAACAGCACAATACAACAGGGTATATACCTGAAGCCTAACTTCAACTATATATCAGCTATATGATAGAGTGGCAGGTTTGTGACACCTGACACCGCCCTGCCCATTAAGCAGGGTCCTCACCTACCCACATCAGGTGCCTGAGGACTGGTGGCTCCACCCATGCCACCCAGCCACCTGCGACGGGTCCAAGAATAAGTGATGCCTCCCACTCCTTACAGCCAATAGCACTGGGTGCCCATAGTTCAGCTATAAAACCCACCCACAGATGCATTCTAGAAAACATGACACACTTTCCTCCCAGACACTCAGAGGCAGCCGTCAGCCCTCTGCCTTGCTCAGCACATGACCCCCTACTGCAGCCAGATACCTGTGCCTACTCCAATCACCCCTGCCTATCTAGGACTGTAGGTGAGAGCCTGCACCACACACTTGGTGGCCAACTACCTGGACACCTGAGCTAAATCCATACAAGCAAAGTAAACAGACTCCTGGGCTCACATACCTAGTAACAGATCTAACCACTGGTGACAGGGCATTAGAGCTTCAAAGGCGCCAATAATCAAACCAGCTCACATGAGCAGCCTACTTGGGCATATCAAAACAAAACAAGAAGCTAGGACACAGTGACACAGTAAGCAAAAATAAACAAATAATTTATTGATGGCTTGGAAACAATGGTCAATTTCAAATCACATAAAGAGGCAGACTATGATATCTTCAGCAAGCTCCCAAAAGAAACAATCAAGAAATCTTCTGGAGGAAGAGAACTTCTTGCAATTATCAGAGGTAGAATACAAAAGATTAATACACAAAACTCTTCAAGAGATCAGGAAGGAGATCATGCAAAATGAAGAACAAGCCAAAGAACATACAGACAAAGCAACAGAGGATTAGAGAAGATCAGAGAAGAGCATAATGATTAATTTAACAGGCTGCAAGAATCCACAGAGAGACAGAAAACAGAAATCCAGAAGATTAACAATACAATTTCAGAATTAGACAACTCAATAGAAAGTCACAGGATCAGAGTTGAGGCAATGGAAGTCAGAATTAGTGAGACTGAAGATAAAGCACTTGACATCAACTTATTTGAGGAAAAATCAGATAAAAAAACAATTTTAAAAAATGAAGGAACGCTAAGAATTATGTGGGATTCTATCAAGAAGAATAACCTATGAGTGATTGGAGTACCAGAACAGGAGGGATAACAGAAAATAGAGAGAGAATTGTTGAAGATTTGTTGGCAGAAAACTTCCCTGATATCATGAAAGATGAGAAGATATTTATCCAAGATGCTCATCGAACCCCACATAAGGTAGATCCCAAAAGAAAGTCACCAAAACATATTATAATCAAACTTACCAAAACCAAATAAAACAAAGAGAAAATTTTAAGAGTAGCTATGGATAAATGAAAAGTCATCTACAAAGGAGAGTCAATAAGACTAAGCTCAGACTATTCAGCAGAAACCATGCAGGCAAGAAGGCAATGGGATGACATATATAAAGCCTTGCAGGAAAAAAATTGCCAGCCAAGAATTATATATCCAGCTAAACTGTCTCTCAAATATGATGGCGAAATTAGGGCATTTCCAGATAAACAGAAGTTTAGGGAATTTGCAAAAACCAAACCAAAATTACAAGAAATACTAAAGGGAGTCCTCCAATTAGAAAATCAATAACATCAGACAACAACCCAAAACTAGAACACAGGACAGAGCAACCAGATATCAACCCAGAAAGGGAAGTCACAATAATAAATCAAAGCTTAAACACTGTAAACAGGGAAACAGAGACGTCAATATGTAAAAGATGACAACATTAAAACAAAAGAGAGACTAAAAAAATGTAGTCATAGATCTTTCATATGGAGAGGAAGTCAAGGCAATTTAGAAAACAAACGGAAGCCATGGTGGCGTAGTGGTTAATAGCTACAGCTGCTAATCACAAGGTCAGCAGTTCAAATCCACCAGGCGCTCCCTGGAAACTCTATGGAGCAGTTCTACTCTGTCCTATAGGGTTGCTATGAGTTGGAATAGACTCAACAGCAGTGGGTTTGTTTTTTTTTAATAAAACAACCAAAGACACACGTGAGGAACATGCTTCTTAGTTCAATGGAGTGTACAACACCAAATGGGCAACACCTGTCCAAAAGTAAAGATGAGAAGGCAGAAAAGGACAGGAAAACTGAACAAATGGATGGGGGAACCTGGGGTGGAAAGGGGGAGAGTGCTGACACATTGTGGGGATTGCAACCAATGTCACAAAACAATTTATATATAAATTTTTGAATGAGAATCTAATCTGTGCTGTAAACTTTCATCTAAAGCACAATAAAAGTTAAAAAATATACAGTACATGGAATCCAGATCTTCTGAAGTCACAGAGGCTAAACTCCTGACACTACTGCCCCAAGATAATCTTTAAACCTTAAACCTTAAGCCAAAAATATCCCCTAAAGTCTTCTTAAAACCAAACAATAGTTCAGCTTCACTAGAAAAGAATGTCTGCCTTGAGCACTGTGCTCTTTTAAGATCTATCTATATGGGATCAAACTGATAAAAGCAACTCAAAAGATTAGATAGGAATCTTAGCGAGCAGTGGGTTTATGTTAATGGAGACAAACAACTCAGAAAAGGAGGGTGAGAATGGTTGCACACAACTCGAAGAATGTAATCAATGTCACTGAATTGTACACATATAAACTGTTGAAATGGTGTATGTTCTGTGTATATTCTCAGCAAAAAATAAAGTATTTTAAAAAATTACAATTGATATTCTAAAAAAAAAAAGTATGAAGTATGTATCTCAAAAAGTGGAGACAAAACAGATCAACACAAACAATTCAGTAAAAAGGTATTACTCAGCCACTAGATTTTTCATTTATAACTTCTAGCTATATCATCACAGGAAGATACTACTTTACTTTATATTATTCAAAGAACTAAAAACTAAACCATCCGGAAATTTTTCCTATGAAGAAAACTCCACGCCCAGATGTTTTCATTAGTGAGTTTTATCAACATTCAGAAAAAAAGAATTCCACTCTTACACAAACTCTTCCTGGGTGGTGTAAATAATCAAGCGCTCTACTACTAGCCAAAAGGTTGGCAGTACAAATCCACCCAGAGTCGCCTTGGAAGACAATCCTGGCGATCTGCTCTGAAAAGTCACAGTCTTGAAAACCCTACGGAGCAGTTCTACTCTGTGCATATGGGGTCACCATGAATCAGAATTAACTCCACAGTAAATAACAACAACAATAACACAAACTCTTCCAGACAGCAGAAAGAAGAAACATCCTGAACTCATTTTATCAGCAGGATTTGTGAATTTGATGAAATATTACTACCACAATTATGTTACATTATAAGGTCTCTCGTGGCACAGTGGTTAAAGTGCTCAGCTGTTAACCAAAAGGTCGG
This sequence comes from Trichechus manatus latirostris, assembly GCF_000243295.1. Taxonomy (NCBI): domain Eukaryota; kingdom Metazoa; phylum Chordata; class Mammalia; order Sirenia; family Trichechidae; genus Trichechus; species Trichechus manatus. Next base: position 7,200,724 of record NW_004443970.1, read on the forward strand.
CGGTTAGAACCCACCAGCCACTCAGAGGGAGAAAGATGTGTCAATCTGCTTCCGTAAAGATTTACAGAAACCGTTAAGATCTGGAAGCCCTATGGGGTAATTCTATTCTGTCCTATAGGATCACTATGAGTAGGAACCGACTCTATGGCAGTGGTTTTGGTTTTTGGTTTTAGGTGGCACAAGAGGTTTGTTCTTGGCTACCAATCTAAAGGTTGACAGTTCAAACCCACTCAGCAGCACTGCAGGAAAAAAAACCTGGAGATCTGCTTGCATAAAGATTACCATCTGCTTGCAACAAGAAAACCATATGGAGCACAGCTCTACTCCACACCACCAGGTCGCCATGAGTGAGAGCTGACTCAATGGCAACGGTTTAAGTTCCCTAAGTAGTTTACTTTGAGTTAATCAAATGGGAATTTATCCTGAGCTGGTGAACCTAATCAGGTGAGCCCTCAAAAGAGATCAAAAAGATGTGAAGTGTGAGAGAGATTCATTTGCTGGCCTGGAAGGAGCAAACTGCCACGTTGTGGAAAGAGTCACATGGCAGGTAACAGCAGGCATCCTTTACAAGCTGTGACCCACCTCCCCCACCCCCTCAGCTCAACAACCATCAAGAAATCAGGAACCTCAGCACTATAACCAAAAGGAACTGGATTCTGCCAACAATTTGAATGAGCCTGAAAAAGGATCCCAAGCTCCTGATGAGAATGCAGCCCGACTGACAACCTGATTTCAGCCTGTGAGACTCTGAGCAGAAAACTCAGCTAAGCCATGCCAGACTCCTGACCCAGAGGAACTGAGATACTAAGTGCATGTTGTTTTAAGCTATAAATCTGTGGTAATTTGTTATGTAGCAAAAGAAAACGAATACACGGAGTCTGATTATGATTTTTCACACATGCTTACAACGAGAATTACTTTGGAGTAGTGGATGAGTCAAAAATACATTCACTTATTTTTTCCAACTGATTTGAAATTTGTCTGAGCCATGTTGTTGTTGTTTGCCAGGCAGTCGAGTCCAACTAATAGCAATCCTGTAAGATAAAGCAGAACTGCCCCAAAGGATTTTCTAGACTGTAATATTTACAGGAGCAAATCTCCAGGTTTTTTCTCCCATGGAACACCTGGTGTGTTTGAACTACCAACCTTTCAGTTAGCAGCTGAGCTTATTCTGGCTTAAGTTTCATAAGAACTATCCAAAGATTTCCATGGTTTGAGATTACTACTGGAGTTGGCCCTCAAATGTGACAGAAAAAGACTTAAAAATGATGCAATTTGGTTAGAACCAAATTCCTGTTTTTTTTTACATTTGTCATTCCTGGTGGGTTTTTAAGGCCTACCGTAAGGCCAGAGTCTTGCCTTTTCCTAGCTATACTAAAAAAACTTCAGAGAACGGGAATATTTACCCAGTTCATTATTGCTGATGTGGAAAAGAATCTCAAAAGTTCCTGGATCCATGATGACTGTTATCCTAAAGATTGAGGATTGACAATCCCATTTAAAAAAAAAAAAAAAAAAAAACTGCTTGACTATTTAACAATGAAAACGGGAAGATTAAAGCATAAACTACCTAGGAGTACATCCAATAAACAATGTACAAAGAAAACATTATAAAATTTTATAAGCCATTAAAATAGGCCTAAATAAATGGAACTATATACAAAATTTTTAGAAGATTCAATATTAAAAAGATATCAATGATCTCCAAATCAATTTAATAGAATCAATGCAATTCCAGTCAAATTCCAAATAGGTTTTTATTTCCCAGAGTTTGACAAGTCAATTGTAAAATCTATACAAATATGCAAAATCAAGAACAGCCAAGATAGTTTTAAAAAAGAACAAATAAAACTTGCTACAAACACTGGAGCTCTGGTGGTGTACTGATTAAGAGACTGGCTGCTAACCAAAAGGCTGGCAGTTCAAATCCACCAGATGCTCCCTGGAAACCCTATGGGACAGTTCTACGCTGTCCTATACGGTCGCTATGAGTTGGAACAACTTGATGGCAATGGGTTTGGTTTTTTTAATATCAAATATTAAGATTTATAAGACAACAGTAACTTAAAATAGACTGATATTAGCAAAGCAACAGACAAATCAGTGGAAAAAATAAAGAGCCCAGAAGCAGACCCATACACATATAGCAACTTGCTATATGACAAAATTAGCACTGCAGAGAGGTGACGAAAATCTGAACTTGTTAAATAAATGGAACTATACTGAAGTTGTCAAGAATTTCATTTTACTTGGCTCCACAATCAATGGCCATGGAAGCAGCAGTCAAGAAATCAAATGACATATATTGCACTGGGCAAATCTGCTGCAAAAGACCTCTTTAAAGCATTAAAAAAACAAAGGTGTCACTGAGGACTAAGGTGCACCTGATCCAAGCCATGGTATTTTCACCTCATACGCATGCAAAAGCTAGACAATGAATAAGGAAGACTGAAGACCTGATGTCTTTGAATCACGGTGGTGGCAAAGAATACTGACTATACTGTACACTGCCAGAAGAACAAACAAATCTGTTCTTGGAAGAAGTAGAGCCAGATCGCTCCATAGAAGCAGGGATGGTGAGACTCTGTCTCAAATACTCTGGACATGTTATCAGGAGGAACTAGTCCCTGGAGAAGGACATTTATGCTCAGTAAAGCAGGGGATCAGTGAAAAAGAGGAAGACCCTCAACGAGATGGAATGACACAGTGGCTACCAACTATGAGCTCAAACACAGAAACGACTGTGAGGAGGCACAGGACTGGGCATCGCTTCATTCTGTTGTATAGAGGGTCATTATGAGTCGGAACTGACTCAATGGCACCTAACAACAACAACAAAGAATTCACTATACGTCCACAAGAAGAAAATGTTAAAAAAGAAAATCAGAAGATTCCTCTCTCACAAAACACACAAAAATCAATTCCTAATAGATTAAAGACCTAAACCTAAAATACAAACTAAAGCTCTGAGAAGATAATATTGGATAATATCATCAGGGTAGGGGAGGGTTTTTTAAATAAGACGCAAGCATTAATCATAAGGGAAAAGCTTGGTTAATCTGACTACACTAACATTAAGAACTTCTGTTCTTTAAAACAACATAAAATGACTGAAAAACAAGCCACAAATTGAGAAGGGATATTTGCAATTGTAACTAAAGGACTAGAAATATAAAAAACTCCAAAAAATTTAAAAGAAAAAGATGGACCAACCCAATAGAAAAATCAACAGAAAACTTGAAGAGACAATTTTTGCAAGAGAAAATCCAAATAACCAGTAATATAAAATGATGGTCAATTTCAATAGTAATGAGGGAACTGCAAATTAAATACACAAGGACACCATGACATACCCACAGAAAATATTTTAAGGAGTAATACCCATGTTGGTGATGCTGGTTGACAAGAAATCTGGCATAACTAAGCAAGGCTGATACCCTCTGGTCCAGCAACCTCCTTGGTTATATAGCCTTGAGAAACACATAGATGTGCAATAAAGGGATATTCAGAGAAGCATTGTTCATAAAAGGCCAAAACTGGAAATAAATGTTCATAAGTAAAATTGATAAACTGTGGATATTAAAAAAAATGGAATATTATACAGCAATAAAAATGAACTACACCTACACAACAAAATGGACAAATCTCACAATTTTCTTAAGCAAAAGCAAGACACACAAAAACTACATACTATATGATTTTATTAACATATAATTCAAAAGAGGCACAACTAAATATTTAGAAGTACATACACAAGTAGTAAAAGTTATAAAGAAAAAAAAGGAAATTATTACCACAAAAGTAATGTTTCCGTTGGACAGGGGTTGTGATTAAGAGAGAACATGGGAGAAGGGAGTTTCTGAGGGTGCTGATGAAATATATTTCTCTACCTGGTGGCAGCTTTAAAATAGTTTCCTTTATCATTCACTAAAACTATACATATATTTTACACATTATACATTCTTTTCTATATATTTCACTCCACAGAAGTTTCAACTCTAAAATTTCACATAGATATATTCTTCATGAATAAAACCTAACAGGTATTTCTATTAAAGGAGCTACTGTCTAGGATCAGGTGAATTAATGTATAAGCTTATGAAGTACATGCCCATATTAAAAAATTTTTAAATGATTCATCAGGAAATTACTTGAGGTGGAAAAATATTTGAGGTCCTTCAAAATCTTAAGAGAAAAAGCAGCCATTTGCCTCAAAGGACAGATCTAGAACCCAGAGAAAACCACTGAAAGATTTCAGCTGATCCAACAAAGAACTTTTCAAAAATGATATTTCTCTACAAATGGAAAAGGCTGCTCAGGAATCAAGTGAGCTCCCAGTCTGAGAAGTTAATGAATGGTAACCTAGGAGGGACCATTCCCTGGCGAAGGACATCATACTTGGTAAAGTAGAGGAGGGTCATCAAAAAAGAGCAAGACCCTCAGTGAGATGGACTGATACAGTAGCTGTAACAATGGGCTCAAACATACCTACTATTGTGAGGATGACATAGGACTGAGTACTCTCATTCTGTTATATATATAGGGTCACTATGAGTGGAAACTGACTCGAAGTCACCTAACAACCACCACCACCACCTTGAAGAGATGCACTATATGACTTCCTGTAATCAGTAGAAAGTTTGAGCATTATGGTCTGTCCATCTCCTCATATTCAAAATCTAAAATTCGGGACTTCCGGGGAAAATGGCGCTATACTCAGAAGTACCACGCTGTCCCTCTGCAGCAAAGATCCGAAAAACTAAGTCAAAGAGAGACACACGTCAATCCTGAAACCCCCAGCATCAAATGAAGAGATAAAGAACTCAGCCAAGCACCAAATGGAATAAGAAACTGACCAAGAACAGAGAGCAAGGAGAGATACATGCAGAGGTCCCTTACCAGCCACGACAGCACGGATCCGTCATCTTGGACTCCTATCAGAGATCAGCCAACAGGGAGTATGAGAAAGCAGCTTCACAGAACTTCCAGCAGGAGACAGAACCACCAGTAACCAGCGATATGCACTGTCCCAATCCCCACCATTCTTCACCCCCACTCGGCCTCCTCTGTTTCTCGCAGCCACAGTCTCTTAGCTGGGAAGCACCAGTTTCACCCTGGTGTTGCTTGGATTCTACCCACGTGCACTGACCAGCTCTGAGTGCCATTTGTTGACTGCCAGCACTGCTTTTTTCCGCTTCTTTAGATATTCTCCTTACCTCTCACCACATCCCCCCTCCTTTCTCTCAAATACCTGGCTCCATATGCCATCTTTGCTTCTTCCTGACAGGCTGCGAAACACCACTGGACTGTGAAACTGCCTCTTGGTCCATGCCGCCACCCTAGTGGAACCCCCGGACCTTTTGTTTGTTTGCTCTGATTTATTCTGCTTCGATTTGTTTGTTTCTTTTCTTTTTCTTTTCTTGGCTTGGGAGCCCCTTCTAGCCGGGCAGTACCCCGCAGCTTGGAAGCTACTTCCTTACTCTGTGCAAATGCACAGGGCCATCACACGGGGCATTTCTTTTTTCTTGTTTGCTTTGTTTTTGTTTGCTTTGTTTTCTTCTCTCTTATTCCATTTTTGTCCTTCTCCATTTCCCGTTTCCCAATTTACTCTTTTTTACTTTTACCCTTTTTATTTTTTTTATTTTGGTTTTTACCCATTTCTCAGTCTCTCATCTCCCCACTCTAACAGCAAGCTCACTCTTTTTTGTTTGTGCGTATGGTTTTGGCTTCTGTTCCTCTCTCCCCCTCTCATCTTTCCCATACCCATCTTAGCTCCACACATCACAATCTCCCCCCTCCTTTATGCCCTCCTGCACCGTGCACTGCACATCACACTCCCAAGCACCACAGGAATGGCCTACTGGAACCTGCCCTGCACTGATTCCCAGACTGCAATGTCAGTCCTAGTACTTGCCACAAACAACCCATCCCAGCAACTCCCCTTCAGCTGGACCTGCTCTGCTGTACCATATCTGAATGACTGAGCCTACCCACTGGAGAAGAAGGTGAAAAGTATCGTGCCCAGAGACGAGCAAACAACAAAGAACAAACATCCCGCCTGCTCAGACATAACCAAATAAAACGAAAAAGAAGGATGCAACAAATCTACAATCAATAAACAAGAAAAATAACTACTGAATGCCCCCAAAACAGCAGATAATATCAAAACATATGCAAAAACAGGACAGGATGGTTCTAGTAGGTGTCCAAAATAAAACACCAGATGACTTGCCAATAAAAGAAAAGGCACTAGAACTGATAAGAACTCAAATCTCTAATATTCAGAATTATCTAAGAGTTGAAGCAAAAAGTTGACAAAAACTTGGAAAAAATAGACAAATTCATGGAAAAGGCAAATTCATGGCAAATACAGACAAAAAAATGGAAGAATTCAAGAAAATAATACAGGAACAAAATGTTAAAATAACTTCATGACTAGAAATCATACAAAAACAATTAGAAATCCAAAAGATAAACAACAAGATTTCAGAAATGGACAGTGTCATAGAAGGGCTGAGGAGCAGGTTTGAAACAACAGAAGATAGGATCAGCGAAATTGAAGACAAATACTTGGATACAACTCTGAGGAAAAATCAGAAAAAAGAACGAAGGAAAATGAAGAAACCCTGAGAACTATGTGGGTTATAACCAAAAGCAAAAATCTGCGAGTGATTGGAGTTCCATAACGGGAAGAAAACAGAAAACACAGAGAGGATTATTGAAGAATTCCTGACAGAAAACTTCCCCAATATCATGAAAGATGAAAAGCTGGCCATCCAAGAGGCTCAACGAACCCCATATATGATAGACCCCAAAAGAAAATCACCAAAGCATATCATAATCACAGTCGCTAAAACAAAGAATCTTGAGAGCAGCTCAAGAAAAACAGAAAGTCACATACAGAGGAGAAACAATAAGACTAGGCTCACACTGTTCAGCAGAAACCACGCAGGCAAGAAGGCAATGGGATGACATATATAAAACCTTGAAAGAAAAAAACTGCCAGCCAAGAATAATCTATCCTGCTAAACTCTCACTCAAATATGATGATGAAATTAGGACATTTCCAGATAAACAGAAATTACGGGACTATGTAAAAACCAAAGCAAACTTACAAGACTTATTAAAGGGAGTCCTTCGATCTGAGAACAAACAATATCAGACCACAGGCTGAATAAAGGACACAGGATTGTACTAGCCAGATACCAACCTAGGAAATGAACTCTTAAGAACTACCTAAAACCAAGAGAACTACAACAGGGAACCAGAGAGGTTTAGCTGTAAATGACAACAGCATCAGAACAATAAAAGAAGGAATAAATAGTGTAGGGATAGAACCTTCTAATGGAGAGGAAGGCAAGGGGATAACAAGTATATAATAGACTGTTTCAAACCTAGGAAGACACAAGTAAATTTCAAGGTAACCACAAAAAAAGTCAGCAAATCTATTCATCAAAATAAAGAAGAAAAACATAAAGTTTCAGTTAAAACAAAACCTACAAAAACAAAAGAAAAAAAAAATCCACAAACAAAAGGAACTCAGCACAGGAGTAAGAGAAACAAAGAAAATGTCAGCACCACGAGAAAAAAGCACTACAAAATAACAGCAACAAACTCACATCTATGAATAATTACACTGAATGTAAAAGGACTCAATAAACCCATAAAGAGATGGAGAGTGTCAGAATGGATAAAAAAACACGATCCATCCACATGCTGTCTACAAGAGACACACCTTAGAAATAAAGACATCTATTAAAAATCAAAGGATGGAAAGAAATATATCAAGCAAACACCTACCAAAAAAGGGCAGAAATGGCAATATTAATCTCAGATAAAATAGACTTTAAAACAAAATCTACCATTAAAGACAAAGGACACTATACAATGATTAAGGGGACGAAACATCATGAAGACATAACCATAATTAACATCTACGCACCCAATGACAGGGCTCCAAAATACATAACACAAACTCTAAGGGCACTGAAAAGAGAAACTGACAGTTCCACAATAATAGCAGGAGACTTCAAAACACCACTCTCGGTAAAGAACACAACATTTAGAAAGAAACTCAACAAAGATAAAGAAGACCTAAAGGGCACAGTCAGCCAACTTGACCTCATAGACATATACAAAACACTCCACCCGAAAGCTGCAAAGTACAAACTCTTTTCCAATGTACATGGAACGTTCTCCAGAATAGACCACATCTTAGGCCACAGAGCAATCTTCAACAAGATACAAAAAGCTGAGATAATACAAAGTATCTTCTCCGACCTCAATGCCATCAAGGTAGAAATTAACAACAGGAAGACCAAGGGAAAATAAATCAAGTACATGGAAACTGAATAACACCCTGCTTACACATCACTGGGTAATAGAAGAAATCAGAGATGGAATCAAAAACTTCCTAGAATCAAAGGAGAATGAAAACACATCATACCAAAACCTTTGGGACACAGCAAAGGCAGTCCTCAGAGGACAATTTATAGCAATAGATGCAGGCATCAAA
>NW_004443970.1:7209945-7217905 GCF_000243295.1 Trichechus manatus latirostris
GAAGGGAAATTTCTCAACATAATAAAGGGCAGCTATGCAAAACCAACGGCCAACATCATTCCTAATGGAGAGAGTCTGAAAACATTCCCCTTGAGAACAGGAACAAGACAAGGACGTCCTTTATCTCCACTCATATTTCACATTGTTCTGGAAGTCCCAGCTAGAGCAATAAGGCAAGAAAAAGAAATAAAGGGCATCCAAATTGATAATTAAGAAGTTAAACTGTCCCTGTTTGCAGGTGATATGATACTATACATAGAAAGCCCAAAAGACTCCACGAGAAATCTACCGGAACTAATAGAAAGATTCAGCAGAGCAGCAGGATACAAGATAAACATACAAAAATCAGATGGATTCCTATACACTAATAAAGAGAACGATGGAAAGGAAATCAGGAAAACAATACCATTTACAATAGCCCCTAAAAAAATAAAATAAGAATAAATCTAACCAGGGATGTAAAAGACCTATACAAAGAAAACTACGAAACACTACTGCAAGAAACCCAAAGGGGTCTCCATAAATGGAAAAACATCCCACGCTCATGTATAGGTAGACTCAATATAGTGAAAATGACAATTCTACCCAAAGCAATTTATAAATACAACGCAATCCCGATCCAAATACCAACAACATTCTTCAAAGAGATGGAAAAACTAACCATTAACTTTATATGGAAAGGGAAGAAGCCCCAAATAAGTAAAGCACTACTGAAGAAAAAGAATAAAGTTGGAGGACTCACACTACCTGACCTCAGAACCTACTATACATCTACGTTAGTCAAAACAGCCTGCTACTGGTACAACAACAGATGGATACATTGACCATTGGAACAGAATTGAGAACCCAGATGTAAATCCATCCACCTACAGTCACCTGATCTTCGACAAGGGCCCAAAGTCCATCAAATGGGGAAAAGACAGTCTTTTTAACAAATGGTGCTGGCAAAATTGGATGTCCATCTGCAAAAAAATGAAACAGGACCCATACCTCACACCATACACAAAAACTAATTCAATTTGGATCAAAGACCTAAATATAAAGCCAAAAACTATAAAGTTCATAGAAGAAAAAATAGGATCAACGCTAGAGGCCCTAATGTACCGCATTAACAGGATACAAACCATAACCAACAACACACAAACCCCAGAAGATAAGCTAGATAACTGGGATCTTCTAAAAATCAAACACCTATGCTCTTCAAAAGAATTCACCAGAAGAGTAAAAACAGAACCTACAAACTGGGAAAAAACTTTTGGACATTACAAGTCAGACAAAGGTCTAATCTCTAAAATCCACAAGAAAATCCAACACCTCTACAACAAAAAGACAAATAATCCAATTAAAAAATGGGCAAAGGAAATGTACAGACACTTCACCAAAGAAGACATTCAAGTGGCCAACAGACACATGAAGAAATGCTCATGATCACTAGCAATTAGAGAAATGCAAATTAAAACCACGATGAGATACCATCTCACCCCGGCATTACTGGCACGGATCAAAAACACTGGAAATAACAAATGTTGGAGAGGCTGTGGGGAGACTGGAACTCTTATGCACTGCTGGTGGGAATGCAAATAATACAACCATTTTGGAAAATGATATGCTGCTTCCTTAGAAAGCTAGAAATAGAAATACCATATGATCCAGCAATCCCACTCCTAGGAATATATCCTAGAGAAATAAGAGCCGTCACACGAATAGCCATATGCATACCCATATTCACTGCAGCACTGTTCACAATAGCAAAAAATGGATACAACCTTGATGCCTATCAACAGATGAATGGATAAACAAACTACGGTACATACACACAATGGAGTCTTAAGCAACAGTGAAGAACAATGATCAATCCGTGAAGCATCTCATAACATGGATGAAACTAGAGGACATTATGCTGAGTGAAATAAGTCAATCTCAAAAGGACAAATATTATATGAGACCTCTACTGCAAAATCTAAAATTCTGTAACAGCTTTGATTTTAGATAAGCAAGATAAACAAATCCCAATGCAAGCAGAAGCTACTTTTACTGCCTGTCCCATTTATCTCATTTGAATTATGGTGTTGGGGAAGAATATTCAATATGCAATATACCATAAACTGCCAGAAGAATAAACAAATCTGTCTTGGAAAAAGTACAGCCAGAACGCTCCTTAGAAGCAAGGATGGCGAGACTTTGTCCCATGTACTTTGGACATGTTATCAGGAGGGACCAGTCCCTGTAGAAGGACATCATCCTTGTAAAGCAGAGGGTCAGCAAAAAAGAGAAGACCTTCAATGAGATGGACTGACACAGTGGCTGCAACAACGGGCTCAAACACAGCAAGGATTGCGAGGATGGTGCCGGACGAGGCAATGTTTTGTTCTGTTGTAAGGACTCAAGGCACCTACAATAACAATCAAAAGCAAGTTATCAACGTCTGTTCATTCCCTAAGGGACTTCATTATTTGATTTGGTATGTTTAACACAGGTTCAGATAAGGCTACATTTGCATCTCTGCAGTTCTTTCCAAAGAGATCAAAACAAAGTAAAAGAGAGCAAGCAAAGGGAATACCAACTAAAAGTAGAAAACTCAGTGAAATACTTCCACATATAGTATCTGTTAACTCTTTAAAAAATTAATTTAATGGTTAAGGGTAAAAAGATAATAACGATTTGTGGGACTACTAATACGTGCCAGACACTGTGCTATGCAGTTTGTATGAATTCTCATTTAATCTTCACAATAAAGAAGGGTATTACATAGTCTATCTTATAGATAGCTAACAGGCTCATAATACCCTGACAAATCTAATAAGCAGCAGAACGAAGATTCTAACTCATGCTGATCTGACCGAAAAGCCGGGATACTTACCACAGACTATAATAATTGGACTACATAAGTGTATTAATTTTAAAATGTGTTGTTGTGTTGCTGTTGTGTTGATTCCGACTCATAGCGAGTAGAACCGCCCCGTACGATTTCCTAGGCTACAATCTTCATGGGAGTGAATAAGGAAAGAGTGAAAAAAACAAACAAACAGAAAGGGATTAAAGCAAAAGAAAATAAGCATTTAGTAAGTACTTTTATCAGCTGGACACTGGTAATAATGGAATATATTTAAGAGAATTTAGGAATATTACAAAATTAGGAAAGGTCAAAAATCTTAATACTTAAAAGAAAACTAGTTACAGATGAAAAAAAACAGATCAAATATATATTTCTCATTAGCATATAAAAGGCTAAAGATGAGGGGAAAAAAGAAAGTTATGAGAAATGAAAGCCTTATCAACCAAAAGAGTTAACAAAAGAAAAACTAAAAGAAATTCTGTATTTTAAAGAGACTGGAAGGTGGAGAGAGGCAATAAAGGTTAACTATCTGGTTTGGTGCTTGGGCTATACCATAATATACAGCATTTGAATACTCCAGGTTTGTTCCCATGTCTTAACTCCTTAAATTACATAATATAGTATAAACTGTCATGTTTTGACATCACAATGAAGTTTTTATTACAATAATCTTGACGTTTAGGACAACAGGCTTTCACTATTTTCGGTAGTTGCACATAGAGCCACCTATGCCACCTCTCACCACCTTCACAATTAGCACCCAAGTTCCATCACTCTCTTTTAGCTGGTCTATCTGCTCCCTGAGATCAGACCTTCTACAATCTGTTGCTGTTGTCAGGTGCCATCAAGCAGGTTCTGACTCATAGCAGCCCTATGTACAACAGAACAAAACACTGCCTAGTCCTGCACCATCCTCACAATCAATGCTATGCTTGAGTCTACTGTTGGAGCCACTGTGTTAATCTATCTCATTGAGGCTTGGTTTGGTGCTTGGAATATAACATTCTAGTCTCAATGAAATAGCTAAAGTGATCCTTTTAAAACATAAATCAGATGTCATTAAAAAAAAAAAAAAAAACACGTTGCCATCGATACAGACTCATAGTGACCCTATACCTCTTCTTAAAACCCTGCAGTCGATCCTCATCTTGCTCACAGTAAACACCAAGGTCCTTATATGGTCTACTAGAACCTGTACAATCTGGCCGTGGCTATTTCTCTGACCTAATCTACTTTTCTCTCTCTCCATTGCTTACTTCACCCCAGCCTAGCAGTCTCCTTGAAGGTTCTCTAAAATTCAAGCATGCTCAACACATCAAGGATTCATGCATGTGCTCTTCCCTACTGGGTATCCACATAGCTCTGTCCCTCCCTTCCCTGAGGCCTCTTCTCGAATATCACTTATGAAGCTTTCCTGACCATCCTGTATAAAAAGCAATTACACATGCACTGCCCCGCCTGGCATTCTCTACCCACCTCACCTATTTTTCTCCAGAGCATTCATCACCTCCTGACATGTATTTACTTGTCTGCTTGGTTACTATCTGTCTTATCCCCACTTACATGTGTTTTGTTCATTGCCTCAGTGCCCTAATAAACCAAAAACCTGTTGTCATCAAATCGATTCCGACTCATAGCGACAGAGTAGAACTACCCCATAGGGTTTCCAAGGAGTGGCTGGTGGATTCTAACTGCTGACCTTTTTCATTAACAGCCAAGGTCTTAACCATTGCACCACCCTGGCTCCTCCAAAATGCCAGTAACAGTCCTCAATAAATACAGTAAAAACTGCGAAAGCTGGAACCTGTGTAAGGTAGAAACCTGTCAGAGAAGGAAAACTCAAATATTTTCCACTAATAGAGAGAGAAAAGTGGTATGAGTGCAGCCTGTCAAAAGCAGAAAGCCTGCGAGACCTGGAAAAACAAGGCAATCCCATCGAGTTCCAGCTCTCACAGGTTTCACTGTATATGTTAAGACAATAGCCTTAAATTAATATTTCAAACAATCTTCTCAATCACATGAGTATGTTGTTAATCAGTAAAATCTTTGAGTAGGAAATTTTATGTTTTCTTAGTTCTCCTTCCATTCTTCTTACTGATTCGGTTTTACAGAGAATCTAAAAGGAAAGTGAGTGTTCCACCCGTCATATTTCTCTACTTTTTCACTTAACCACAAATTATGAGCTTCCAAAGTCCCAATTTCCTTGTAAAATAATGCTCTGTAAGAGTTACCATGTACCAAACATTGTGCTATGCATTTTTCCTATATTAATCTTATTTATTGCTCTCAATAGCCCTGTTCACACTGATTAAAATGGCCTAGATCCATTTTACCTCAGAGCTCATTTTATTCACTTCACCTTATTCTCCACAACTCTTTATATATACATCAATTATCACAACGGTTGGTAGTTATCTGCTCTTCCACACTAGACTAGAAATTCCTCAACTCTGCATTCCCAGAGCAACAGGTCTGTCACATAGGAAAGGCTCAGGAATGTTTGCAGAAACTGGGTCACTGTCATGATAAGAAGCTACAACTTTCAAGCCTGACTGCCTCTGAGTGAATTCTACAGCAAGCAATTCATCTCTTCTAAAAGAAACTCAAGTATCTAATAATCCCATATTTCAGTCCCATTTGAGACACTTTCTTGGTTTGTTGAGAGGCTCATATATTTACAAAGTGTTAATCCAGGTGACAATTTGTGGGGCAAACAGTGTAAGCACTAAACGACTAGCTGAAAGGTTGATGGTTCAAACCTACCCAGAGGCGCCTCAGAAGACAGGTCTGGCAATCTGCTTGAAAACTCTGTGGAACGGTTCTACTCTGCACACACTGGGTCCCTATGAGTCGACAACTAACACCACCACTAGCAACAACTGTTAACAAAAACGTTCAGAGAATAAGATAAGACAATGTGATGGACATATAATATGAAACTAAGTTATGAATGTCATACCACAACACACACCATGCGTATTCACATGCCTCACTCAGCATACACAACAGACTCCAATATCTTACATGCTGCGTTTTTCCTTCAATTACAAAAGGAGCATTGTTTGATACAGCATTAAGTCTCCTTCAAAGAAATTAATAAATGTAGCAGGAGATTTTCATTTTATATCAACTTTCAAAGAGGCTTTTCATATCTTTTTGAAATTATACAATTCTACTTCCACTACAACTTTGTTACAAAGAATGAATTTGTTAAACTGCTTTGCTCACTGCCATCAAGTCAACTCCAACTGATAGAGACCCTATAGGACAGAGCAGAACTGCCCCATAGAGTTTTCAAGGCTGTAATCTTTCTCTCGCGGAGGGGCTGGTGGGTTCAAACTGCCGACCTTTTACTTAGCCGCTGAGCACTTACCCACTGTACCACCAGGGCTCCTTGCTTTGCCCACCATGATATAACTTATTGTATACTTTCAGCACCTCAGGTAATGACCTAGCATATATTACAACTCATGCCTGTGTTTATGCAATGTGCTTTTCTCAAGTACTGTGACAATTACTCTATTTCACAAGGAAAGAAACAGCTATATGTTTACTGAACACCAAATTATATACAAGTATATATGTGTGTAGGTGTGTATAATTTAATCCTTACTATGACCTTAAACTACCACGCATCTGTCAGTCTGTCGTACTGTGGGGACTTGCGGATGCAGCACTGGAAGTGCTGATTCACCTGTGCCAAGAAATTCGGAAGATGGCTACCTGGCCAATTGACTGGAAGAGATCCATATTTATGCCTATTTCCAACAAAGGTGATTCGAGCAAATGTGGAAATTATCAAACAATATCATTACTAACACATGCAAATAAACTTTTGCTAAAGATCATTCAAGGGTGGCTGCAGCAGTATATCGACAGGGAACTGCCAGAGGTTCAAGCTGGATTCAGAAGATGATGTGGAATCAGGATATCATAGGTGATGTCAGATGGATCCTGGCTGAAAGCACAGAATACCAGAAAGATGTTTACCTGTGTTTTATTGACTATGCAAAGGCATAACAAATTATGGATAACACTGCAAAGAATGGGAGTTTCAGAACACTTAATTGTGCTCCTGAAGAACGGGTACATAGATCAAGAAGCAGTCGTTTGAACAGAACAACGGGATACTGCAGCCTAACTATGCAATCACGTATCAGGAACCTCAAAGTTTTTTAATATTTAAGAGAAACTTGCAACAGAAAATAAAGGCAACCAACATTTGTAATATTCATGGTAATTTGCAGTTAACCTCAGAGATCTGACTTGTTAAATTAACAATTTCAAGAAACTAGGTTTCTCAATAACACCAGAATTATAAGAAAGGAAAAAAAAAAAGCTGAAACTTTAACAATATAAAAAGAAAAGTAAAGAAAACGGAAGCACAATTAACTTATTGTAAAGTTCCACAATGTTAATGATAACACATTTTTAGGATAAGTCACCATAATGCAATGTCAGGAAAGAATCCATCTTCATCGTCTCATTAGTTTCTTAAGCAATCTGTTGCCAGTACCACTCTAACCTCCAATCACAAGGGAAACGTTTTTAACAATGCACAAAGAGGAAAACATTGAATAATAAAGAAATGAAAACACGATATTTCACTCAAAATAGCAAAGATTCTTTTTCAACGAGAACATAGACTTCAAAAAATACAATCTTTCCAGAAAGCAATTTGGCAATAAACATATATGTGTGGGAATTCCAGAACACTTACTTGTGCTCATGAGGAACCTGTACACAGATCAAGAGGCAGTCGCTCAAACAGAACAACAGGATACTGCGTGGTCTGAAGTCTGAAAACATGCACGTCAGGGTTGTATCCTTTCACCATACCTATTTAAGCTGCATGCTGAGCAAATAAACCGAGAAGCTGGACTATATGAAGAAGAAAAGGGCATCAGGACTGGAGGAAGACTCATTAACAACCTACAACATGCAGATGACACAACCTAGCTTGCCGAAAGTGAAGAGGACTTGAAGCACTTACTGATGAAGATCAAAGACCACAGACTTCAGTACGGATTACACCTCAACATAAAGAAAACAAAAATCCTCACAACTGGACCAATAAGCAACATCATGATAAACGGAGAAAAGATTGAAGTTGTCAAGGATTTC
>NW_004443970.1:7218005-7229644 GCF_000243295.1 Trichechus manatus latirostris
AGTTGTCAAGGATTTCATTTTACTTGGATCCACAATCAACATCCATGGAAGCAGCAGTCAAGAAATCAAAAGACACACTGCATTGGGCAAATCTGCTGCAAAAGACCTCTTTGAAGTGTTGAGGAGCAAAGGTGTTGCCTTGAAGACTAAGGTGTTCCTGATCCAAGCCATGGTATTTTCAATTGTATCATATGCATGTAAAAGCTGAACAATGAATAAGTAAGACTGAAGAAAAACTGATGCCTCTGAATTGTGGTGTTGGTGAAGAGTACTGAATATACCATGGACTGCCAAAAGAACAAACAAATTTGTCTTGGAAGAAGTGCAGCCAGAATGCTTCTTAGAAGCAACGATGGAGAAACTACGTCTCACATACTCTGGACATGTTATCAGGAGGGATCAGTTCCTGGAGAAAGACATCATGCTTGGTAAAGTAGAAGGTCAGCAAAAGACAGGAGACTCTCAAGGAGATGGACTGACACAGTGGCTTTAACAACGGGCTCAAGCATAACGATTGTGAGGATGGCGCAGGACCAAGTAGTGTTTCATTCTGTACTGCACAGGGTTGCTAGGAGTCGGAAGCGACTCGATGGCACCTGACAACAACAACAATTAACAAATGTACATATATATATATATATACACATATATATATATTAAACTATTCACACCTTCTGGATTTAATAGTACACTTATGGAAATGTACCATTATAATGCAAAAGCAGAAAAGGTTTATGCACATAGACATTTGTAACTATAACAACAACAACAAAAAAAAAATCTATCCAACTGTGGGACTCTATCCAACAGTAAGAATGAGTAATTTATATCTTCTACTCCAGTGAATGAAACCCTGGTGGCTGGCATACTGGTTACGAGCTATGACTGCTAACCAAAAGGCTGGCAGTTCAAATCCACCAGGCGCTCTTTGGAAACCCTATGGGGCAGTTCTACTCTGTCGTATAGGGTTACTATGAGTTGGAATTGACTCAACGGCAACAGGTTTTGGTTATTCTGTTTAATAGTTAAGAAAAAGTTTAAGACATGTTAGATTAAAAAAGTAGCAAAACTACATCTAAGAGAATTTCAACTATATAAAATGATACTGTATTAAAAAAGAGTAATATCGAAGTGGGAAGTGAAACTGGTTTTATTCTCTTTGCTACACTTTTCTATATATGCCAAGTTCATAATAAGACTATTCGTATACAGAAGAACGAACATTGAGATGACACAGCACCTCTTTTAAGTATAAGATCTTAAAAAAAATCATTTCTGAAATTTTTAAATTAGCATATAAGGTTAAAAATACATTAAATTATGCTCTGGCTATCTATTCTTAGGGGAAAAAAATCAAAATATAGAAAAAGGTTTATGCACAAAAAGTATGACTCAAGACATTCATTATCCAGAAAGTTTTTAAGAAGTACCTATGACATACTGGGCACTATCTAGGTATTAAGGAGTCCTGGTGGCGCAGTGGTTAAAGTGATTGACTGCTAACCAAAAGGTCGGTGGTTCAAAACCACCAGTGGCTCTGTGGGAGAAAGATGTGGCAGTATGCTTCCGTAGAGATTTACAGCCTTGGAAACCCTTTGGGGTTGCTACGAGTCGGAACTGACTCGACAGCAAAGCAGTGAGTTTATCTAGGTATTAAATGAACAAGACTAACAAGGGCTAAATTCTTCAATAACTTACATTGCTATGAGAAAGTACAGAGAACAAGCTAATAAATATATAAACAATGTAATTTCTGGTTATAATAAGTATTATGAAGGAGACAAATAACACGCTTTATGTGTTTATTGGGGAAAGGGGGCAAGGAGACTGCTCCTACAGGTGACCACCAAAAAAAAAAAAAGTTTGAGATATGTTTAAGCCAAAATTAAAAAATAATAGTCAAGCAAAAAGCTTAGAAGTAACAACCAAGACATATGATACTTCAAGTACCAAGGTTCAGAAATGGAGTTTGGCATATAGTCAAAGCAGAAAGCAAGCCAGTGTTGGGGGAAGATGGTAAAAAGAGATGAAGCTAGAAAAGTAGCCAAGAGCCAGATCCTGCAGGAATTTGTAGGCTAGGGTAAGAATTTTCTATTTTATCGTTAATTACAATGGGAAGATGCTGAAAAGAGCTGGCAGGTGGAGGGGGGTTAGGGAATGATCTTCTGTATGTGGCTTCTGAGAGGATAGGCTACAGCAGGTCAAGGACTAGAACAAGAAGATAGTTAAGAAGCGACCGAAGGAATACCACTGAGAGAGAATGGTAGCCTGGACAAGAATAATAGCAATGAAAATAAATAAAAGTAAAGAGTCTCAGAATATATGCGGGTGGTTAAAACCCATAGTTTATCTGCTGACCAAATGAGGGAGAAAAGGACAATCAAGAATAGCTACTATAATTCTGGCTGAATCATTATTTGTGTTTGTTGTTAGGTGGCACTGAGTCCGTTCCAAGTCACAGTGACTTTATGTATAACAGAACGAAACACTGCCTGGTTCTACGCCATCTTCACAATCCTTGCTACGTTTAAGCCCACTGTTGCAGCCACTACGTCAATCCATCTCACTGAGGGTCTTCCTCTTTCAATGACCCTTTCTCCATGATGTCCTTCTCCAGGGACGGGTCCCTCCTGATAACATGTCCAAAGTACGTGAGATTCAGTCTCACCATCCTCGCTTCTGGAGTCTTAGGGTGGCGTCAACAGTTAAGTGCTCAGCTACTGACAGAAAGGTTGGCAGTTTGAATCCACCCACGGGTGCCTGGAAAAAAAGGCATCGTGATCTACTTGTGAAAGATCTACTGAGCATCCTATGAAGTACAGTTCTACTCTGACACACATGGAGTCACCATGAGTGGAAACAGACTTGATGGCAACTGGGAATCATTATTTACAAAACTAAAACTTAAAACAAATGGTTAAATATATTACGAAATATCCATCAGATGGAACATTATTAATGTCTGTGGAAAGTTTGCCTTTCTTACTATCTATGAGCCAATGGACATGGTACTTAACTAGTCCAGCCTTCAGTTTCTTCAACTACAAAGTGAAAATAACACTTACATGTTATTGATTAAATTGTGTCCCCCAAAAACATGTGTTGAAATCCTAACCCCTGTACCTGTAAAGTTGGAGTCCTGGTGGCATAATGATTAAGAGCTACAGCAGCTAACCAAAAGGTCAACAGTTCAAATCCACTAGGTGCTCCCTAGAAATCCTATGGGGCAGTTCTACTCTGTCCTATAGGGTCACTATGAGTCAGAGTCAAGTCAAAAGCAAGGGGTAGGGGTACCTGTAAAGATGGCCCTACTTAGAAATAGGGGCTTTCTTTTGTTATGTTAATGGGGTCATACCAGAGAAGGGTGGATCCAAAGCCTTATTACTTCTAAGTTATAAAAACAGCAAAACAGACACAGATGGTAGAAGATACCATACAAAGACGCCATCTGATGATGGAGATATATGACTCTACAAACCCAGGAACTCCAAGGACTGCAGGCTACTAGAAGCTGAAATAGACAAATGAGGACCTCCCCCTGGAGCCATGTCCTGAATTTGAATGTTTAGCCTCCTGAACTGTGAGAAAATAAACTGCTATTCTTTAAGCCACTCACTTGTGGTATTTCTGTTATGGCAGCAGAAGGTAACTAAGACACTACTCCTCTCAAAGAGTTGTTGGGAGGATTAAATGTAGAATGAAAAACACTTAAAACAATGACTTGCATTTAAGTGTTCAATAAATTAAAACTGCCAGAAGTCATAATAACATCTCAGCACCCACAATAGAGAAGGTATTCAATAAATGTTCTGTGGATGAATAGACAGGCAAATAAAACAAAAGAGAAATGGGAATTTAAACCAAGGTAATCTAACTCAATCTTACAATCCTTCTACAAAACCCTGTACTATTCACCGTAGATGAGTAATAAAGATAAAAAAAATATACGAACCATCAGACTGAGAAGGGAACTAGAAAGAACTATGGAAAACTCTATTACAGACTTTTGAGAACAAATTACACAGCAATCAAAGATCTAGATGATTTTGTATTATACAGAGTCAAGTAGATTCACTAATAGGTAATTTCTGAGTCACAAAAACAATTGAAAAGCTTATTCACCTACTTAGAGGCTGATGAATCAACTTGAATATAATGCAGAAAGGCCAGAATTAGGAATTTAGCTAGACCACAGGGGTCTAGGCAGCAAGGAATTACCAACAGGGAATCAAAGGCTAGATGGTGAAAACAAGTGAGTGCCAGGATAAAAGAGAATCCAGAACCTGGAAAAAGCCATAGATATGTAGCATATAGCAAAAAGCAGGATTAGTCAAAGTCTGAGAGACAAGTACGAACCAGGAGAAGCAGATACCTACCTCTGGGATAGGATGAGGAAACCCTTCCACCCCCACGGCCCAGGCAAAGACCCACTGTCCCTAGGAGAGAGGTAGAAGCCCGCTATGTTGGAAAGGGAAAAGAAACCTTCTTAGCCCAGGATCCCACACCAAAACAAAGCAGAATTGTGCTATCACCAGGGGAAGGGCAGGAAATTCTCTCTGGCTTAAGTCCTCCCTCAAATACAAGGCCAAAGTTTGGCTGCAAACGGGGGTTTAGAAGGAGAAAAATTGAGAAAGCCCATCCCCATGCCCAGTTTCACAGGCCCCACCTAAGACTGAGGTAGACCAGGAGAACCAAAAACTTCTCCACTCCCACCACAAACCTACCACATACAGACATGCTGCTGAAACAATATTTTCTATTATCTAAAAAAGACAACTGATATACTATTTACCATCTCCCTATTGTTCGCAATGGAGCAGGACTACTACTCAGGCCATTCAAAGCCCAAAGGAACAGTAACCCACCACTGGAGAAATTTTATGTCTGTGGTACACTGAAGGTGACAATAATAACAGCAAAAGCTATACATAGTTCAATTGGTAACAAAATTCACTCAACCTTCCATATTAACAGCCTGACAGAAGAAGCGTGCCTACTTTTGGAAATAAGTACTATGTATGTCGGTCTCAACTGTTCTTCTATACATGATGTCCCGCATTCAATCAAAAATTATGAGACACACTCATCCCTTTGGAAGCAAGGGAGAATGAAGAAAACTAAAGACACAAGGGAAAGATTAGTCCAAAGGACTAATGGACTACAACTACCACAGCCTCCACCAGACTGAGTCCAGTACAACTAGATGGTGCCCAGCTACCGCCACTGACTGCTCTGACAGGGATCAAACAGAGGGTCCCGGATAGGGCTGGAGAAATATGTAGAACAAAATTCTAACTCACAATAAAAGACCAGACTTACTGGCCTGACAGGGACTGGGGAAACCCCAAGAATATGGCCCCTGCACACCCTTTCAGCTCAGTAACGAAGTCATTCCTGAGGTTCACCCTTCAGCCAAAAATTAGACAGTCCCATAAAACAAAACGAGACTAAAGGGGCACACCAGCCCAGGGGCAAGGACTAGAAGGCAGGAGGGGAAAGGAAAGCTGGTAATAGGGAACCCAAGGTCGAGAAGGGGGAGTACTGACATGTCATGGGGTTGTTAACCAATGTCATAAAACAGTATGTATACTAACTGTTTAATGAGAAGCCAGTTTGTTCTGTAAACCTTCATCTAAAGTACAATTAAAAAAAAAAGAATTCCAAAAGAAAAAAACGAATGGATAAACAAAACATACATGGTACGCACATACAATGGACTACTACTCAGGCATGAAGAGAAATGAAGTCCTGATCTGCGCTATAACATGGATCAACCTCAAAAACCTTACGCTCAGTGAAATAAGTCAATCACAAAAGGATAAATACTATATGATCTCTCTTATATGAAATAACAAGAACAGGCAAATATACAGAGACTAAAGTTTATTAGTGGTTACCAGGGGTGGGAAGGAGGGGAAAAGGGGGAGTCATTGTTTAGGAAGCAGTGTTTGCTTATGGTGATAGGAAATTTGGCTACAACTATGGGTGATGCTTGCACAACATGATTAATGTAATCAATATCACTAAATTGTACACCTTAAAAATGATGAATTGGCAAATATTGTGTTAAACATATATGACAATTAAAAATAATGATAATAATAATGTAATTTTTAAAAGATTATTAAAAAAAACTTATGGAGCACAGTTCTACTCTGACACACATGGGGTCACCATGAGTGAGGATCATCTCAATAGCAACTGATTTTTAGAGATTAATAAGATTAAAACAGAGCAGAGCCAGAGTTGAGAACCCTGCTATCACAGTGGTTAAGTACTTGGCTGCTAACTGAAAGCTTAGCAGTTCGAACCCACCGGCCCCTCCTCAGGAGACAAATGTGGCAGTCTGCTTTGGTAAAGATTACAGCCTGAGGGGAAATCACTAACTAGATAGTAGACAAGGGTCAACTTCAGTGAAGGGAAGGACAATACACAATACAAGGGAAGTCAGCACAACTGGACCAAAGCAAAAGCAAAGAAGTTTCCTAGACATATCCAAACACTTTGAGGGACACAGTAACTGGGACTGGGGCCTGGGAACCATAGTTTCGGGGGACATCTAGGTCAACTGGCATAACATAGTTTATAAAGAAAATGTTCTACATCCCACTTTGGTGAGTAGCGTCTAGGGTCTTAAAAGCTTGCAAGCGGCCATCTAAGATACATCTATTGGCCCCACCACACTCAGAGCAAAGGAGAATGAAGAAAACCAAATACATAGGAAAATACTAGCCCAAAGGACTAAAGGACCAAATGAACCAGAGACTCCACCAGCCTGAGACCAGAAGAATTAGATGGTGCCCAGCTACCACCAATGACTGCCCTGACAGGGAACACAACAGACAGTCCCAGACAGAGCAGGAGAAAAATGTAGAACATAATTCAAATTCATGTAAAAAGACAAGACTTAATGTCTGACAGACACTGGAGGAACCCCTGAAACTACAGCCCCTGGATGCTCTGTTAACCCAGAACTGAAATCATTCCCTAAGTCCACTCTTCAGACAAAGATCAGACAAGACTATGAAACAACAAATAATACATGTGAGGAACATGCTTCTTAGTTCAATCAAATATATGGGACCAAACGGGCAGCTCGCGTCCAAAATCAGGATGAGAAAGCAGGAAGGGACAGGAACTGGTCAAATGAACAGAAGGAACCCAGGGTGGAAAGGGGGAGTGTGCTATCACATTGTGGGGACTGCAACCAATGTCACAAAATAAGTGTACAAATTTTTGAATGCGAAATTAACTTCAGCTATAAACTTTCACCTAAAGCACAATTTTAAAAAAAAAGACCTACAGCCCTGGAAACCCTGAGGCAGTTCTACTCTGTCCCATAGAGTTGCTATGAGTGAGAATCAACTTGATGGTAGTGGGCTTGGTTTGGTAAATTTTGAGTTAAAGGAAATCTAGATAAAGTTCACTTGTCCTTTAAAGTGTATTCCTGTGTCTGAAGGCTGGGGAAGTGCAAAGACCCAAAGACTCACCTAAGTGGCAGGAACACAGCCAGGTCAGGATGTTCAACTTCCTCATATATTCTTCCCCATGGGAAGAAGTCAGACTTTACCAATACCTGTGAATTACTGTAGACGTTTCAGTAATACTAGTGGGGAAATTCAAAGACTGGTTAAATAAATTTACATGAAGTTTTTCCCATTTATTCATCCAAATTAATCAGCATCTCTGGGACCACTGCAGACCCTAGAGTGAGAATCAATAATTTCAAGTAACAAAAATAAGGATATTTAACATTTCAATGAACTAGATACTAAGTAGCATGCCAATATGCTAGACACTGAGTAGCATACTAATATGCCACTTATAATGCATATTGTCTACTACAATCTAAAATGGCTTTTCATGTATCTCCCAAACTACCAAAGGAAATTCTGAACTCTTCTCTATAAAAAAAGATGATAAATGGAAATTACTTTTCTGAATCACTAATTCAGAACATGTAAATGATTCTTTACTATGGCATTTTTTTTTTAACAAATATAAATATTAGTAAGAGCTTTCATGGGGGTATTTACACTCCAAAGCCTATTTTTCCCAGAAGACAGTTCTTCAACTTCATACTTTCCTAGGATAAGATTTTTCAGAAACATCTTCATCATGATTAGAAATTATCTACAAACATACCATGTCTTGCTTTGGAATTTGTATTTAACTAAAAACAGCTGCTGTTTATCTAGAAATCTTGAAAAACTGAACAAAGACAAAAAAGGACTTATTTATCTTTCAATTCCTGAGGAGAGTCTATTTTCATGCTGTTACATTATAAACTAAAGGCCTTAGAATACCAAAACAGTTTTTTGCTCCCTTACTAATCTAGAATATGAAAAAAACTGCCCTAATTATTAATTAACAGTTCAATATTCAGGGCTTACAATGAATCTATCATAACTACCACCCACCTTCCTGAAAACAAACTTTTAAAGGTTTCAAATGTAAAACTAAATTTTCAGTACAATGTAACAGCTACCTGATAATTTTATAAATAAACTTTAACAATTTATCATAGATTATTCATTATAGGTTTAACTAAACTCAGAAAAGAAGCATATCTGCATGTTTCTATGAGATTTTAAAATAGGTCCCATAAAAGCACCATTAGATGGCATATGACAAAAACAACACAGAACTAGGATTTAATAAATCTAGATTCTAATTCTAAGTCTATTACGTTGAGTTCAAGTTGCTTTTAGACTACGAGTATTTACATATGGTTTGTATAAGACTCAGATTTATCAGTGTGAGTTATACAACTGAAATTAGAAATTGGTGAAAACATTAATAAATAATACCAATGTGCCACTCAGCTTCAATTAAAATGGAATCTAGGAAGTAATGAATACTGGGATCAGTAGCAATCATAAAATCGGGAAGTTGCCAATTTGTTCAAAGACCATAGCGTATATAGCAAAACTACACTTACACTACAAATAACCAGAGCATTACAAGTGAAATCATGAGAGACTTCATTTGCTTTGTTTTCTACTATTTCTCCATCACATAAAAACAGTCCAGCACATGGTAAGCATTCAAATATTTGAATAAATAGACTCTCCCAACTAAGTAGCACAATGTAAATTACAGTAGATGCCTAATACTGACTTTACTATTATGAAAAACAAAATCAAACCCTTTGCTGTTGAGTCGATTCCAACTCATAGTGATCCTACAGGACAGAACAGAACTGCCCCATAGGGTTTGCAAGGAGCGACTGGTGGATTCGAACTGCAACCTTTTGGTTAGCAGGCCAGTTCTAACCACTGCGCCACGAGGGCTCTGACTTTACTACTACTTTCATATTATCAAGCACTTTAAAAAATGTTTTTGAAAGTCTGTGAGACTAGAAGTTGAATAACATTTTAGCTTTTTTAATAATCACATCATTCTAATTTGTCTAAACTCTTTCAAACAGATACGAAATTATCAACTAAAAGTAGAGAAGAAGAGTTCATGATTTAAGCCAACTGAGTAATATATAAATTATAACTGCTAGGTTTATGTAAGTGAAGAACTGAACGTTGATCCTGTAACAGTTTTCTACAAAAAGTTAGCAGTCACAAATAAAGATGCATCACAGCTCGTCCTAAAAGTATTTAACACATCAAATTTTTAAAATGCCAATAAAAACATCCTTAAAGAAAAACACCTGTCAATGATTAAATCATACTATATTCCAAACTAATTACCCATATATTTTAAAGTGTTAGACACACTGTGTCAAAGAAATATTTGCAAACCATTAATTACTATACCAGACACCAGGTACCATCAACTATCATAGACTACAATCAAAGGCAAATTTTCAAGTCAAAAAGTATTTATAAAGCTACGGTACAACTTATATGAGAAAGATACTACAATTGATAGCTCAATTGGGTAAAAAAGAAAACAGAAGAACTGTTACAATACGATAGAATGAATAAAATACGTAGGCAGATATTGTTAGTTAAAATTGCAATAAGAAAGGCAAAAATAATCTTTTAAGGAAGTTCCAATGTGCAACAAATTATGTCTTAGTGAGGATGACTTTGGAAAGACAACAGAAGAAACACAGAAGAGCCGGAACCATGTCCATTTTTGCCACCGTTACATCTCCAACATGTATAACAGTGCACTGAACACAGAAGAGTCTCAATAAATATTTACTGACTGAATGAGCAAACATTTGGAAAGAACCCTGAGAGATGGAAAGGACCCTCTAGGATGAGAAACATATGTAAATACAGGAATAAAAGGGGAAAGAAGGCATGTTCAAAGAACTGGCGGTTGTCCAATTTCACTGGTGTATACTTAAGACAGGCAGAGGATCAGCAAGAGTGTGTACCCCCCTATGAACTTCATAATAAGTTCAGATTTAGTTTTACATTAACTGAAAACACAGGAAGTTTTATTAATGAAAGTAGTATATAAGAAAGTGCAAAGTAAATTACAAGATTGTTGCCACCTATAGCCCAGATGATGAAGTTCTATAGCCCAAATGATGAAGTTCAGAATTAATGCAGCTGCAATGAAATGTAAAGAACTGGGATGTTTCTGTGTGCAGCTGAGTCAATCCTGACTCACAACAACCCTACAGGACAGAGGAGAACTGCCCCATAAGGTTTCCAAGGCTATAACCTTTACAGAAGCAGACTGCCACATCTTTCTTCCACAGAGTGGCTGGTGGGTGCAAACCACCGACCTTTTAGTTGACAAACTTTCAGTTAGCAGCTGAGCACTTAACCACTGCGCCATCAAGGCCGAAGTCTAATGTAACTCCGAGAATATGTGTTTGTGTGTTTGGCTGATTAGAAAAACAGTAGTATCATTAATAAAAAAAAAAAGGTTGGGAGTCAGGGGGGTGGGCTAGAGAATAAAGAAAGTAAGATTTATTGAGTATTTACTCCTTGTTAGGTACTTCAAAAAAGATTTTATTTAATCTTCAACAACCCTGTGAGGTAGTTATTATCTCCATTTTACAAATGAAACAAAAGAGGTCAAAACACTTCCCCAAAGCTCACAAAGCTAATTAGTTACGTATCACTCCCTCCCTTCTTCCTTCCTAAAAAAACCTCCATTTTGTTCAAATATAGTAAAACTTGCAAAAGCCAGAAACTGTGTAAGGCAGAAACCTCTCAGAGAAGGAAAACACAAATATTTTCCACCAAAATGAGTGATAGAAAAGTGCTAAGACTGCACCCTGTCAAACGTGGAAAACTTGCAAGATCTGGAAAAATAAGGCAATCCGTTGAATTCCAGCTCTCACAGGTTTCACTGTACGTGCTCAGGAAGGTGGGCGACACCGCTAGCCCTAAGGAGATGAAATATGATTGTTCTAAAGAAGGGAAATTCTATTTCCCTTGGACAATAACCCAGGTCTGACCAATGAGAAGTATGTTGGGGGCTTCTGGGGCAGACTTTCCTACATGAATTAGAAACGTGGAGAAACAGGACTCCGGCAAGATGGCGCTCTAGGCAGAAGCACCACGCCGTCCCTCCACAATAAAGATCTGAAAAACTAAGCCAAACAGAGAATCAACAATCCTGAAACCCTAGAACATCAAATGAAGAGATAAAGAACTCAGCCGAACACCAAACAGAGTAAGAATACTGAAAGAGAACAGAGAGCGAGGAAAGATTCA
>NW_004443970.1:7237348-7249435 GCF_000243295.1 Trichechus manatus latirostris
GTTACATGAGAAACTATCTGTTCTGTAAGCCTTCACCTGAAGTACAATAAAATATTAAAAAATAAAAAATAAAAAAATTTAAAAAAATAAAAACTAAAAAAAAAAAAAACATGGAGATCATGGGGAACCTTAAAGTGAGCAATTTAAGAGTCATCCTTGATTGCTCCCTTTCTTCCACTTTTGTTTCCCAATCCATCAGCAAGCCAAATCAATTCTTATTCCAAAGTATCTCCTTAACTCTTCCTCTTCTCTCAGCCTCTGCTGCTACCATCCTAGTCCAAGCCGTTATCAACTTTTAACTGGACTCTTAATAACAGCCATTCTTGCCCCCAATAATCCATTCCCATGCAGCAACCGAAGAGATATTTTAAAACATAAATTGTATGTCAATCCTCTTCTTAAAATGCTGCAACTGCTTCCCATTACCTTCTGAATAAAACCTAAACAAGGTAACAAGGTCTATGAGACTATACCATCAAGGTCGATGATACTCTGTACCATCTGGCCCTTGTCTCTATGCATAGCTGGATGCCATGCTACTCTCCTCAACCCTCAAAATGTCCAGTCAAAATAATACTCTTTCACTTCTTCAAAAAATTCAAATTCTTTCTTGCCTCAAGGTCTTCAGAGTTGACTCCTTATTATCTTTCAGACGTCACCTTAAAAAGTGACATTCTCAGAGAAACCTTCCCTAACCAGCCTACCTAAAGTAGTTATCCCCACACTATCCACATTTTCTATTTCACCTCTTTTGTTCTCTGATTGCATTTCTCACTATCTATCTATCTATCTATTTATTAATTAATTAACCTTTCCAACTGAAACACAGGCTCCACTGGACCTTTTTGATTTTGTTCATCATTGTGTCCCCAATACTTAATCATATGCTTGAAACATAAGCAACATTCAAATACTGACTGACTAATCTCACATTTAAAAAAAAAAGCACTCTATAAGCCTAATATAAAATATATAAAAATACGCATACAGATTTAAAATACACCACGTTGTTGTTATTCTTAGTTGCCACTGAGTCAATGCCAACTCAAGGCGACTCTGTGTGCAGAACAGAACTGCTTCACAGAGTTTTCAAGGCTGTGACCTTCCCAGAAGCAGATCACCAGGCCTTTCTTCCAAGGCACCTCTGGGTTGGTTCAAACCACCAACCTGTCGGTTAAAAGTCAAGCACTTAATCATTTGTGCCACTCGAGGACCTTAAAAAAAAAAAAAAGACTATAGAGAAAATTGTTACAGTTGTTATCTATAGCTGTTGGGGTTAGATCTGTTTTCTACTTCATACTTTTCAATATCTTCTAAATTTTCTATAATAAATCTTTATACCCAGAAATAAAAATAAAGATTTGTAAGTCTAACATTTCAACTTCAAAATACTTTAAATTTTTTGTCATGTAAAATAATAAAGGTACAAAATGACTTAAACAAATGATACAACTTTTTAAAAATATCAACACTTCTCAATCTTACTGCCTACAGTTTGTTTCATATTTTTACAAAATTTTAATTAATTTCACACCATTCATTAAAGGTCTAAGATTATTTAGGTCACAGAAGTGCCACAAACTATGTCTCTATACTTTTTAATGTGCAACATAAAACATCTTAAATAGATCATAGAACATCTCTACAACTATCCTACAGCTACATCTATAGATAAAAAGAAAAAAAATAATAATAACCAATGATATTTGAACACTTACACTTGCCAGGCTCTGTCCTGGATTAACTCATTTATTCTTCACAAACCCATTTTAACCAAATCCTTTGCCATCAAGTAAATTCCGACTCACAGAGATCCTATAGGACAGAGTAGAACTGCCCAAAGTATTTCCCAGGCTGTAAATCTTTATGGAAGCACACTGCTACATCTTTCTCCCGTGGAGAGGTTGGTGGATTTGAACTGCTGACCTCCTGGTCAACAGCGGAGTGCTTAACCACTACACCACCAGGGCTCCTTACAAATAGGCCTAAATCCAAACACATTGCTGTCGAGTAGATTCCGACTGGCAGTGACCCTACAGGACAGAGAAGAATGCCCCATAGTGTTTTCAAGGCTGTAATCTCTATGGAAGCTGACTGCCACATCTTTCTCCTGAGGATCAGAAGGTGGGTTTGAACCACTGATCTTTAGGTTAGCAGTGGAGCGCTTAACCACTGTGCCACCAGGGCTCCTTTCAAAACCATTTTAGAGATAAGGAAATTTGGGCACTAACAGATTACATCACATACCCAAAATTTCAAAACCACTGTCAGACTAGGATTCTAGGCCAGGAAATCTTTGCTCTAGTGTAGAGGCTGTGCTCTTAACAGTATTATGGCCCAGACAAAAGTCCAAGATATAACATGCTATGCTTCTTAAAATTCACATCCCATCTTTAAGGAGTATTCATGAAAACAAAGCACAAATAGGAATTACCCACCTACTGAAGATACTAATTGTTTTCTTTAAAAAAAACACTTACTAAATTAACAATAATTAATATATTAATACCAATAATAACAGACCTCATAAATTATATATTTTAAAGGTTTTAAGATTTCTGAATATTTGATAGTAAAAGTTTTAAAAAAAAGAAAGAAAAGCTGGTTATTTACCAAAGCTCAATAAAGAAGAAACTAACAAGGTTGTTGGAAATACCACCCAAAATTTAATATTAATTAGAGTGCTTAATTCTCCAGCCCCATTTCCTGATTCAACTCCATTCACAACCTATGCTTCATCATGATACCTGACACTGGAAGTTTTTAAAGTATAAATTATTTGAAAGGAATTCTCTATCTCCATCATATGTAGTAACTTACTATGGGGATAAGAATAACTTCACAAGGATTGTATAAGGATTAAATGAGATAAAACATACAAAATGCCTGGCATAAATTTGAATTCCACATTCAAAGATGGATGTTGGCATGCTAGAGCCAGTCAGTCACTGTGTAAACAGGCTCACCAGTAACCAAGGTGCTATGCTGGGTATCTGGTAATTCGCAGTCTCCACCTAGCATTCTCAAATGCCAATGTCTATGATAAATGTCATTCCCCAAACTCAGCTTCCTCCTATCATACCAGTGGGTCTTTCCCCTATTCCCTCTACTATCTGACAAACTCTTACGCTTCTCAGCAAACATCTCTACTCTTTACTATTAACCCACCTCTCCCTAGGTGGAGCAAACAGTTTGCACTTGACTACTACCCTAAAGATTGGTGGTTTGAACCCACCCAGCAGTGCCATGGAAGAAAGGCCTAGCAATCTACTTCTGTAAAGATTACACCCAAGACAACTCTATGGCACAGTTCTATTCTGCAACACATGGGGTCACCATGCATCAGAATCAACTCTAATGCAACAGGTTTGGTTTTTTTCCTCCACATCAAAGTTAGGAATTCAACTTTTGTTAATTCTGTAAAGTACAACACATATCCTTATGCCCTCATCACACTGTACCATCACTCTTTAAGTGCGTATATTAGGAATACACAGTCACTGTACCACAAGAATTGGTTGGCGTTCAATCATTTCAGAAGGTAGCATATGATCAAGAACCACTGATACTGAAAGAAGAAGCTGAAACTGCACTGAAGGCATTGGCAAAAAAACAAGGCTCCAAGAATGGATGGAATTATCAATTGAAATGTTTCAACAAACCCCGCAACACTGGAAGCGCTTACGTGTCTATGTCAACAAATACGGAAGACAAATACTCGGCCAACCAACTGGAAGAGATCCATATTCGTGCCCATTCCAAAGAAACATGATCAAATGGAATGTGGGCATTATCAAACAATATCATTAATATCACATGCTAGCAAAGTTTTGCTCAAGATAATTCAGAAACAACTGCAGCCGAATATTGACAGGGAGCTGTCAGAAGTTCAAGCCAGATTCAGAAAAGGACATGAAATAATAGATATCATTGCTGTTGTCAGATGGATCTTGGCTGAAAGAAGAGAATACCAGAAAGATGTTTACCTGTGTTTTATCAACTACGAAAAGGCACCGGACTGTGGATCATGACAAATTATAGGTTAACACTGAGAAGAATGGGAGTTCCAGAACACTCAGTTGTACTCTGGTAGAACCTACACCTGTATCAAGAGGTAGTCGTTCGAACAGAACAAGGGGATACATCATGATTTAAAATTTCAAGAAGAGTGCAGCAAGGTTGCATCCTTTCAACAATCAGTAAAACTTGACTATATGAAGAAAAATGTGATTATCAGGATTGGTGAAATATGCATTAACAGCCTGCAATATACAGATGACACAACCTTGCCTGCTGAAAACAAAAACAGCTTGAAGCACATACTGATGAAGATCAAAAACTACAGCCTTGAGTATGGATTACAGTTGAATGTGAAGAAAACAAAAATCCCAACAATTGGACTGAAAACATCATGATAAATGGAGGAAAAAAAATGATGTTCTCAATGATTCCATTCTACTTGGATCAACAATCAACATCCATGGAAGCAGCAGTCAAGAAATCAAAGAACCTATTGCACTGGGCAAATCTGTTGCAAAAGACCTCTTTAAAGAGCAAAGATATCACTTCGAGGAGTAAGGTGCACCTAAGCTAAGCCGTGGTCTTTTCAACTGCCTCACATGCCTGCAAAAGCTAGACAATGAAAAAAAAAGACCGAAGAATTGATGCATTCATATTAGGTGCTGGCAAAGAATACTGAATATACCAAGGACTGCCGAAAGAATGAACAAATCAATTTGAGAAGAAATACAACCAGAATGCTCCTTAGAAGCAAGGATGGCGAGACTTCAGCTCGTTGATTTTGGACACGTCATCAGGAAAGACTAATCACTAGAAAAGAGCATCCTGTTTGGTAGAGGTCAGGGAGAACAAAGGAAACTCTAATGAGATGGACTGATACAACAGCCACAACAACCGGCCAAAACATACTAATGACCATAAAGAGGCAAAGCATCAGGCATTGTTTTATTCTGTTATACATAAGGTCACCATGAGTCAGAGCCAAATCAATGGCAACCAACAACAATATCTCCTAGCAGACTACAGGACAGGGTCAATATCTTTTTTTATTTTGAAATCCCAAACATCTAACTTAGTGATTGGCACACACAGCAGCTACTGCAGTTTTTGTTCATTTCTTGTTTTAATGCAGAGAAAATGTAATATTTAAGAGTGAACAGAAAAGTACATTTATTTATATATCACATCTTCTAAAAAACAATAATGAAAAGAGGAATTTGGTTTTAACACTGCAAATGTACAAGAAACCTTTACTAAATATTCTAACACGTATCTTTAATAAACATAGCAATGCTATTAGTATATTAATAATAGCAATTACTGATATGAAGGTCTAAAAGAATAAGAAAAAAATGTTAGCTACCACAGTAGTGGCCTCTAAAAAAAGGATACAGTATCTATTTTTTTTTTAGATTCTACATTTTCAGGCAATTTTCAAGTTTATATTTTTCCTACAATGATAAAAAGGTCAATTTCTACATCTTTATATCCCACTCCTAGCATCATACCTGACACAAGACAGCCACTAAATAATATTTAAAACTATATGCACGTGCTTATAAAATACACACACACACACACACATTCATCACAGACTGATTTTCTCACTTTAACCCTCTATAGTTCTTTAAAGGACCCATTACAATAGACCTAGAACCAAGCATGAATAACATAAGAGGATATATTTTAAAGGCAAATTGAAAAATGGTAAGAGGTAGCTATAACTGCAGTTTACCAGATTTAAGTGGATTTTTTTTTTTTTTTTAATTTAGGACCCAGGAAACAGTAGAAAGAAAAGCAAGGATTGCTGTTGCTGCTAGCTGCTGCTGAGGAGGCTCTAACCCATAGCTTGCAAGGACTAACACCAGTCTGCATGTCTGTGGCAAAGTAGAAAGAAGAGATGAAGATGACAATGGTTGAAGACAATGGGGAAATGGGGAAAACTACTTGTCAGTAACAGAAAAGTTACAGATTGAATGCTGAATAATAGGAATAAGGAAGGGGGGAGTTAAGAGTAGCTAAATTCAACATCAGATGTTTTTCAAAAGGAAAGAAAAACACTAGTGGAAAGAAACCATGACTGCAAAGCTGGACCTGTGAAATGTACAGCATGTTGAGTAGCAGATAAAATTTTCAAATAAGATTTAAAACAAAACTTTTGTTACCTATTGAGAATCATTTAAGAAATCTAAATAAAAATCACTTCCATTACTCTAGGGGTTTGTAATGAAAATTGTTCAGTATTTTGTGATCAAATAAATAAGAGTCACTTCAAGTATTTTTAAAATTAAAAACCCAGCACTAAATTCTGTAACATACTTCTTGAAGTGTTTCAGTTTCCTATAATGGCAAGTTTGGGGAGATCAAAAAGAGAGGTAGAAAAAGAAAGTGAAAACAACTAGAGGAAAAAGAACAGGGTCCACAGAGGCCAGGATCCACAAGCACACATAAAAAGAAATTCATATGCAAGAGCACTCATACAGATACAGGCACATGGGTTCTGAGGTGTTAGGCGGAGTAGACTGTTTCTGCCATATTCTACAGTTTACTGGGCTTGTGGTAGGAAAAAAAAAAGTTACCACT
Source organism: Trichechus manatus latirostris (assembly GCF_000243295.1). Lineage (NCBI taxonomy): Eukaryota > Metazoa > Chordata > Mammalia > Sirenia > Trichechidae > Trichechus > Trichechus manatus. Next base: position 7,243,952 of record NW_004443970.1, read on the forward strand.
ATCTTAAGAAAACTCTATGCATCCACTAATAAACATTCAACAGCTGCTTTTAGCCTTAATCCTAAAGTTATTTCATTTTAGACAACACGGTTGATGAAGCCTAGCAAAAAAGGAAATGACTCTCAGGACTACAACCATGATGGCTGGGTTGTGCAGTATCATCACCTCAAGGGCCAAATGAAATGAAGCCAGAAGTCAAATCAATCACTGGCTTAGGGTTCCCAACCCCTATTTAGAACCTTCCTAGTAATGAAGTTCTCTGAGAAGGAAATGTTCAGCTAGACTACAGGAACAAAGACTAAGGACAGAGATTTAGGGGAGTAACACCCTTAAAATCAGCAGCAATGAAACCAGCCAAGGACAACAGTTACCGAAGGCAGGATTAGAAAACTGTCAACAAGGACTGAAAAGACAATACCTACTAATATAAACATCTCACAGGATAAGAAAAAAAAACCATTTCGATTCAGCAGTAAAAATAATCATCTACAGGAGATCAAGGCTGAAATTCACACATTAATGAAATTCAAAAGTTAATTTTGAAACAAATAATATGTCAATACCACCAGACACTGTTTTTCACAAGTGATGAAGCTGGGTTGGGGAAGCTCACCTCTTATCTACTGTAACATCAGTTCAATCTAGAAACAATTATCCTTTGTTAACATGCATTTTAAATATGGAATACTTATGGCAAATATATCGTCTTTTGCTATGAGAAAAATCTGTTTTGGCAAAAAACTGATGATATATTTGCAACTATTTTTCTGTTAACAACTCTGTAAATCATTTCATAAATCAAATCATATATAAAAATAGCTAATTTTTATATAAATAGGAACACCTGAAATAAAGAAGATATTTTATGAAAAATGTTTCTCCTTGCACGTTTTCAAGGGTTTGTACCAATTTAAATAAGTCATTCTATAAACTAAAATTAAAAGGTAATTTTATTTCTTAGACTTTCTATAAATAGCCAAATTACTTTCAAATCTAAGCAAAAGAAACACAAAATTTCCTCTAAACACTTTCATAGCCATTGCATACTTTAAATGCTCAAGATCTCTACTTCTACGTAACTTCCTAACTAACCTTCCTATCTTTATTATCTCCTTGCTTCCATCCCATCTGCACCACCAAAGGGCTCCAAGATTGTTTTTAATAAATGTTTAGATTTTTGCCTGACTTGAGAACTGCTAGACAACAGTATTACTTGGAAAAAAGAATGGTTAACAAGGTTGGCGCTTCAAGCGTACCCAGAGGCACCTCGGAAGAAAGGTCTGGCGAGCTACTTCTGAAAAATCAGCCAATGAAAACTCTATAGAGCACCGTTTTACTCTAACACACACGGGGTGACATGAGTCAGGATCAACTCAACAGCAACTGGGAATATTAAAGCTCTCAAAAATTTGGTCCAGCCTTCTCCTTTCATTTCCCACTACTCTACATATACTCTGTGCTTAACTCTAAAGAAAACTATTAATTTGCTTCTTATTCTTGCATTTGCCTCTGCCTACAAAGCCCTTTCACTCATCTCCACATGAAGTCCTATCTATACATCAAGGCACAGCACAAACTATACCCTCCTCCAAGAAATCTTCCCTAACAGCCTCTTCCTTTTCCCAACATTTTGCAGTCAATTGTGGTACTAATCACAATCTGTCTCATATTATACTTAGTTGTGTGTATAAAGATGTATACAACATTGTTGTTGTTGTTAGGTGCCATCCAGTGGGCTCCAACTCACAGTGACCCTATGTACTACAGAATGAAACACTGCCTGGTCCTGCACCATCCTCACAATCGTTGTTATGTTTGAGCCCACTGTTGCAGTCACTGTGTCAATCCATCTTGTTGAGGGTTTTCCTCTTTTTCTCTGACCTTCTACTTTACCAAGCATGATGTCCTTCTTCAGGGACTGGTCCTTCCTGATAACATGTCCAAAGTATGGAAGATGAATCTCACCATTCTCACTTCCAAGGAGCACTCTGGCTGTATTTCTTCCAAGACAGACTTGTTCGTTCTTCTGGCAGCCCATGGTATATTCAATGTTCTTCTCCAACACCATAATTCAAAGGCATCAATTCTTCAGTCTTCCTTACTCATTGTCCAGCTGCCACGTGCATATGAGGCGATCGAAAATATCATCACTTAGGTCAGGTACACCTTAGTCCTCAAAGTGACATCTTTGCTTTTTAACACTTTAAAGAGATCTTTTGCAGCAGATCTGCCCAATGCAATACTTCATTTGATTTCCTGACTGCTACTTCCGTGGGTATTGACTGTGAATCCAAACAAAATGAAATCTTTGACATCAATCTCTTCTCCATTTATCATGATGTTGCTTACTGGTCCTCCACGCGTCTGTCAGTTTATTGTACTATGGTGGCTTGCGTGTTGCTGTGATACTGGAAGCTTTGCTACCAGTATTTCAAGTACCAGCAGAGTCACCCTTGGTGGACAGGTTTCAGCAGAGCTTCCAGACTAAGACAGACTAGGAAGAAGGACCTGGCAGTCTACTTCTGAAAAAACTGGCCAGTGGAAACGTTATGAATAGCAGTATACAGCATATCAGTTAAGAACAGAAGCTTTTTAGGGTCATGGCCTGGTGGGACAATCCAGTCAAATGGGATAATATAGTTCCTAAAAAGTTTATGTCCTACCTCCCAGTATGGTGAGTAGTGTCTGGGATCTTAAAAGCTTACAAGCGTTCATCTAAGATACAACTATTGGTCTCTATTAGTCTAGAAAAAAGAGAAAGAAAGAAACCCAAGAATCAGAGAAGGAACCAGACTACAGGACTGTCTGCATGAACCACTGCCTCCTCTACCTTGAGACCACAACTAAATGGTGCCTGGTTACCACTCACTACTGAACATTCTGATCAGGGACACAACAGATGGCTCCTAAGTGAAAGGGGACCCAAGCCATGGTGTTTTCAATTGCCTCATATGCCTGCGAAAGCTGGACAATGAATAAGAAGACCGAAGAAGAACTGATGCCTTTGAGTCCCGGTGTTGGCGAAGAATACTGAATATACCGCAGACTGCCAAAAGAACGAACAAATCTGTCTTGGAAGAAGTACAGAAAGCTCCTTAGAAGCGAGGATGGCTATACCTCATCTCACATACTTTGGACATGTTATCCGGAGGGATCAGTCCCTGGAGAACGACATCATGCTTGGTAAAGTGGAGGGTCAGTGAAAAAGACTAAGACCTTCAACGAGATAGACTGACACAGTGGCTGCAACAATGGGCTCAAGCATAACAACGATCATGAGGATGGCGCAGGACCAGGCAGTGTTTCATTCTGTTGTATAAGGGTCGCTACGAGTCGGAACCAACTCAACAACACCTAACAACAAGAGAAAGGAAGAAAAAACATGGAACAGAACTTCAAATCCTTAAAGAATCCAGACTTGCTGGACCTAGTGAGGCTGGAGGAGTCCCTGAGACTACTGACCTGAGTTACTCTTCAGAGCTTAAATCGAAGCTATCCTCTGAAATCACCTTTAACTAAGTAACAGTATGGCTCAAAAAGTAAAGATTGTCACCCTGAGTATTGTGTTCTTGAAAAAAAATCATCTATATAAGACCAATGGACAACAGCTCTTTTAAAGCATAGATGAGAAGGTTGGGAGGCAGGGAGTTTAAGTCAATGGGAGTGGAATAACTAGAAATAATGAGAATATTGACACAATGGGAAGAATGTAACCAATGTCACTGACTGTTGAGCCTAAAACTGTTGAATGGGAACAGGTTTTGCTGTATATATTTTTGCTAAAAATAAAATATTAATTAAACAGAAGAGAAGCTTTGGAGTCAGAGAAACCCAGGTTCAAGTCTGACTCTGCCACTTGCTAGGTGTGACCTTGGGCAACTTACTTAAGATCATCCTGCATCAGTTTTCTCATCTCTTATATGAAAATAACAGCAGTTATCTAACAGGCTTAGTCTCAGAATCAAAAGTAGTGATGTATAAAAAACACGTAGCACAATACTCACACACAATAATCCTGCAAAAAACATTATTACTTAACCCATACTAGTCTGAGTTCCCAATGGGCAGAACCTATGTTTTTGAGTTTTTGTTTTGTTTTTTTGTATTCTTTCCAATACCTAGTATGGAGTATTATGCATGTGCTCAATAATTGCATGAATGACAAAACCTGATCAATTCAGAAGTAATCTCCTTGGTAGACCTTATAAGGCAGGTTCAAGCTCTAGTGAATCTTAAAAACGACTTGCTAATCATATTACTAGCCGTTAATTTAAACATTAGCTTAACCAGTTTATTCTTTGGCTATCATATACATAAAAACAGGTCTCCAGGCATCATTTTGAAAGTATTCTACATCTCATTATTATCAACAAGTAGGCCAATATTCAAAGTGTTTGATATAGTTACTCAAAAGAAAAGTTTAAAGCATTTATCCAGTCACAAAGCATGCCTGAGGAAACCATGGTGGTGTAGTGGTTAAGAGCTACAGCTGCTAACCAAATGGTCGGCAGTTACGAATTCACCATTGGCTCCTTGGAAACCCTATGGGGCAGTTCTACTCTAACTTACAGGGTTGTTATGAGTCAGAATTGACTCAACAGCAACAGGTTTGGTTTTTGGTTTTTTTGGTGTGAATCCTCCTTACTGCTTAAAAGTTACCTAAATGTGAACTAACTCTTCCAACAGACATTCTGAGTTACTACCATGCCATGAAAGAGAGATGCCAATAGAGAATCAATCAGTTCTACTGTACTATTCCCAAGAATACCAAGGAATGCAATGTTTCCAGACCAATAAAATTACTGTTAATCCTTAATTGTTCAGAATAGGCTGTATCAAGATGGATACAAGCAGCATCTTTAATCCTGTAGGTAGCCACAGCAATACAACTACAAACCAAAAAAACCTGAGGACTTCAAGTCAATTCCAACTCATGGTGACCCTAGCAATAGTCAAACACTAGTGAAGAAAAAGACTGGTAACTATAAGTACAGGGAAGAAACAAGAGAATACAGCAGAGCACTCAGCCATCAAAAAAAGGCTTCCAGAAAACATAAGCTAAATTCAGAAAGAACAACTTCACAATAGCGGAACAAAGGTTTCCAGTACTATGTGAACCATACTGTGACTTTAACTATTGTCACAATGTAAAAATTAACTCAGTAAATTGACTTTAAAATCTTCCTCAAGGCAGCATACATATACTACACTCATGCCAACTACTACATAATAAAAATTATAATAAAAAAATTTTAAAGATGGGTTCCGGCAAAATGGCACTCAAGGCAGAAGCACCACGCCGTCCCTCCACAGCAAAGATCCAAAAAACTAAGCCGAACAGAGAATACAACAATCCTGAAACCCTAAAACACCAAATGAAGAGATAAAAAACTCAGCCAAGCACCAAATGGAGTGAGAAAACTGACAGAAAACGGAGAGAGAGGAGAGATTCATGCAGAGGTCCCCTACCAGCTAACACAGCAC
>NW_004443970.1:7250526-7251895 GCF_000243295.1 Trichechus manatus latirostris
GCTTAACATCACACCACCAGCAGCACAGGCACGGCCTACTGGAACCTGCCCTGCACTAATTACCAACCCATTCTCGTGGCTAGAATAAGTGCCACAAACAACCCATCCCAGTAACTCCTCTTCAGCTAGACCTGCCCTGCCGTACCATATCTGAGTGACTGACCCTGCCAGTTGAAGAAGGAGGCGAAAAGTATCGTAGTCACAGATGAGTAAACAACAAAGAACATACAGTCTGCCTGCTCAAACATAGTCAAATTTTTTTTTAAACAAAGCAACGAAACAAACAAATCTACAATCAATAAACGAGAAAAATAACTACTGAATGCCCCGAACAGCAGACAATAACAAAACATTTACAAAAACAGGACAGGATGGTTCCGTAGGTGTCCAAAATAAAACACCAGATGACTCTCCTCTGGAAGAAAATACACTAGAACTACCTGATAGGGAATTCAAACCTCTAATACTCAGAATTCTCCAAGAACTGAGGCAAAAAGCTGACAAACATGAGGAAAAAATAAAATTCTTAGAAAATACAGACAAAAAATTGGAAGAATTCAGGAAAATAATGCAGAAACAAAATGCCAAAATAAATTCACAACTAGAAATTATACAAAGACAACAATTAGAAATCCAAAAGAAAAAAAACAAGATTTCAGAAATGGACGATGTCATAGAAGGGCTGAGAAGCAGATTTGAAACGGTGGAAGACATGATCAGTGGAATTGAAGACAAACACATGGATACAACTCTGTTTGAGGAAAACTCAGAAAAAAGAACAAAGAAAAATGAAGAGACCCTGAGAGTTATGTGGGACACAATCAAAAGCAAAAATCTGTGAGTGATTGGAATTCCAGAACAGGGGGACAAAACAGAAAACACAGAGAGGATCATTGAGAAACTGCTGACAGAAATCTTCCCCAGTATCATGAAAGATGAAAAGGTGGCCATCCAAGAAACTCAATGAACCCCATTTAGAAGAGACCCGAAAAGAAAATCACCAAGGCATATCATATTCACACTCGCTAAAACTAAAGACAAACAAAGAATCCTGAGAGCAGCTCGTGAAAAACAAGAAGTCACATACAGAAAACAAACAATAAGACTAAGCTCAGATTATTCAGCAGAAACCATGCAGGCAAGAAGGTAATGGGATGACATATATAAAATCTTTAAAGAAAAAAATTGCCGGCCAAGAATAATAAATCCCGCAAAACTCTCATTCAAATTTGATGCTGAAATTAGGTCATTTCCAGATAAACAGAAATTAAGGGAATATCTAAAAGTCAAACCAAACTTACAAGAATTATTAAAGGGAGTTCTTCGATCTGAGGACAAACAGCTTCAGCTCACAGGCAGAACCTAGGGC
>NW_004443970.1:7251995-7291326 GCF_000243295.1 Trichechus manatus latirostris
GGGTTGATATGTTGTGGGGTTGTTAACCAATGTCATAAAACAACATGTGTACTTGTTTCATGAGAAACTATGTTCTGTAAGCCTTCACCTGAAGTACAATAAAATAAATAAATAAAAATAAAACAAAAAAAAAATTTTAAAGATGACTACATCTACTAGGTAAATGTTACAGATGCAAAGTGAGATAATAAAAAGTGAGACTTCAGATTTTTCCCAATGCCAATCATGCTAATTTGAGACATTTTCATCTAAATTAATGAAAGCCCTACAGCACAGATGCTTTTAATGCTACTGGGTAAAGTGGCTCTTTTAAACGGTATTATACTTTGAAAGTAAGAATATTTTAAATATTCACTGACATCTTAATACTTCCAAAAGATGTGTTTTAAAAATTCAAGTATTATGTTTCTAATAACATACCAAACTAGTAAAATGGTATTATAGCTAAGATAAAACCTATAAATAAACACTAAAGAATGTCACTTTAATTCATAAAAAAAAAGATAGAAGCAAATATTTATAATGCTATGTTTGTCTTTTAAAAATTCTGAAAAAATTAACTGCATATCTTATAAGAAAAGAATTTTTAAATGTTTCAATTATTCTACTTATTTTGCAGAATGAAGAATTGTTTTCCCACAATAATTCTACACATGTATAAATATACAGTAATCCCCCTGTCATAAACTATCTGGATGAAATCAATCACTCCCCACTGGAATCAACTGACAAATTCTAAACTTGTTAGGCAAGGCGGGGAAAAAAAGTAATGTCTTGAATTATTAAAGCACTGCTTTGACTATCAACAGGAAGCTCTTGGTAACCAAAACCTAACTTGCTTGAAATTTCAGTAACTTTCAAAGTAAGAGCCCTAAAATATATATAATTTAAAACTTTTACTACACAGCGTTATAAATATTGGGTCACTTTATTAAAAACAGCCCTGGTGGCACCATGGTTAGGAGCTACAGCTGCTAACCAAAAGATTGGCAGTTCGAATCCACCAGCAGCTCCTTGGAAACCCAGAGGTGCAGTTCTACTCTGTCCTATAGGGTCACTATGAGTCAGAATCGACTCGACGGCAACAGGTTTGGTTTTTTTTTTTGGTTATCAAAAACATCTGCACACTGAATTCTGAAAAAGTAATGTAAAGAAAAAATATAAATCGATATTCTATGTGACAACAGTTCTGTTCATTTTCATGATCTGTCATAGTCTGTCTCATGTCATAAGAACACTTGCTTGCTCAAAATGAAGCATACGATAGATGATTTAAAGGTAATTTATTCTTAAAACACATTAAGCTCCTAAAGTAAAACCTTTAGGAGGCAAACTTCACCAGACAAGAATGTTTTCTACATTTCATTAGTAAAAGGCAAACTCTTACAAAAAATTTCTAAAGGCATATAAGGATTAAAAATATCAATCCAGAGCAGAAAAAACACGATGACATGATTTTGGCTGTAGTGTAACAGCTATTAAGAATACACACAGTTAAATGACAACTCTAATCGGGAGCCAGAGTGAACAATTACTCTCCCAGAACTGTTCTAAAATTTTTCAATTTTCAAAATTCCCATGAAGTTTAGTTCTCTTATTATTGATGCTCTGCTCCACTGCTATGCTTTAACACTGCCTAGAATATGACAATGCAGTAGTTTTTAAGTGCAGTCAATGGGTCTACTTCCTGAAGTTCACAATTGCAGTAATAAATTATGTTCTGGCTTAGCACATTTGCAAATGGAAATCATAAAAGAAAGCACTATTGATACAATCAAAAGAATAGAAAGGAGCCCTAGAGAAGCCATACAGTTCAAAGAAATTTTCAGTATGTTCTAACTCTATTATAGTCTTTCAATTTACCTTTTCTGAGATACCAGTGCTGCTGACTGTATCCACATAAACTTATTAAAATGGCCAAAATTTAACTTGCACATTGTGTAATTTTATTATCATAAACTTGAAATAGAATTTAACTTGTCAAAAAAAATTCTAACGAAAGAATAAGAACATTAGAAATAAACTACAAGATTAATACTGTTTCTGTAAATTCATCTTAAAGCACTACCGCACAATCTCTTTTTATGCATTGTATCAGACTTTTTTTCATCTAAGAATCACCCTTTCTTTTTTAACAATGCCATAAATAACTACAGAAAAAGTTAAGTCTTCAAAAGGATTATAAAAGTTTATCAAAGTCCCATCTGAAGTAATTTTCTTGATATAATCTACATACCATACAATATACTGCTAGTGATCAATAAATACTACATTTCCCGAATCACATGCCCTTCTACCAATTACTTTTTGATAAAGCATTAGCCAATTATTTTTTAGTCAAACTTTTCTGCTCAAGAAACCAAGTCACACTCCTATAGTTTCTAGAAGCCCAGATATTTCTGCTTCCTCCCTTCCTGTATCAGACACTAATCCTTTAAATTATACTCTACTTCCCTAGCTACTTTCCTGATAATCACTATTCTTCACATTTTTATTTGCCACTGAAGAGAATGAAAGTATTCAAGCATTAGACTATCCAACCTATCCTCTCACTCAAACAATAGTATGTCCTAATACTGAGTATTCTATTATCCAAATTACCCAGTAATAAGTTAAAAGTTTCGTTTAAAAGTGCTTGGATATGCTTCAGGGTAATGCAAGTTAAATAACTCTGATCATCGTTTTATACACTCCAACTTCCAAAGTGCTTGACAAAATTTATCAACATCCTTCTTCTTTCTAGAATAGTAAACATCATGTCGTAGAACCCAAAGACTGTATCTGCTGTGCTCTGAAGAATACAGCTCCTGAGCTTCTCAGAGCAGCTGTTAGTAACGTTCAGACGCCTTGCTGGACTATCACTTTGGTTAAATTAATGATGGGTCATCCTGTTTGGTCGGAGTCGACTCGACGGCAACGGGTTAACGGGTTTCATCTTCTTTTTTTTTAATCTTGCAATTGATCTAAGAACTTACAGATCTGCTTTAAAAATAAAGCACCTACAAAACAAAACATTACTTATCTCCACTATATTTCCAAAAGAAACCTCCCAGGATCCTTCCAGCATTACTTATACCACAACACACCAGTTGTATACGACACTGAAAGGCTTTAAAAGGATACAATTTTCTACTTAACCTTACCAAACATGTTTACAAATTTGCAATTATTTTGAGAACGTTCTATATTAAAATAGGTGCTGGTGCAGTCTATCAGAACTGTGCTGTTCAAACACGAGCCCCGAATATCCTGCATGTTAAATTTTAGGTGCTCTATTTCTGGTTACTTGCTGAGCTTTCTGCAACCTTTGTCACCCAGTGATGCTCCCACCAGCAAACACTTTCCACCCTTTAAAACGGTTTTCATCCTACCCCTCAAAAAACACAAATTAGACTTAAAGGTTTCCGCATACTGATAGGAACCACTAATACCACTAGGTATTGTGGCTCTCAAAGAATCTCTTTAGCAGCCTCCCCTGGGACGTTCTGCTCAGCAGGGCACTGAATCGGTGAGACTCTCTGCCAGCTGCCTTTACAAGAGCAACACCAGAGGCCGACTCAATACCGCATTGCTGCTACTGACTTTTTCTACCAGCTTTAAAAAAAAAAAAAAAAAAACCAGCCCAGTATCTCGCAGACCCTGCTGGCTCTTCCGCAGCATGGAAGAGAAACCGCCGCATTGCTCAGCTCGGAAAACCAGGGAGCACGACTGACGGGCGGGGGAAGCGTGTGCCGTCGAGAGGCTAGGACGAGAGCGGGTGTCAGGGCGAAAACGGAAGGTGCTCAAAGTAGAGGAGAGCGCAACGCAGCAGAGGCCAGGGCGCCGGCGTCCAGACGCCCAGCTTGCCATCGCGCACTCACCCGGGCTGTCGAACAGGACAAGAGATCCTGTAGCGGCCAGCCGAGCCCCGCCCGCCGCCCCGGGGCCTCACCTGTCATGAGCGCCGGGCTGTCGCCCGCCGCCGCGGCCGCGGAAGAGGCGGCAGCAGCCGCCGCTGCGCCTGCTGCCCGCCGCCCGCGGAGGTGCCTCGGAACCAGCTCGCATCCGTTCGCTGCTCCGGCCACAAGCAGCCCGAGCACTAGCAGCGCAGCCCAGCGCTGCCGCCGCAGCCAGCCTGAGGCCGGGCCGGGCGTCGCGACGGGATGAAGGCGCAGAGGGGGAGCGGGGGGAAAGCACAGCAACGTCCCGGCCGCCGACCACTCGACCGCTCCGCGCGGTGCTGCCGCTGGCGACTCCGCTGGCCGCCCCCGCTGCCTCAGACGCGGGCTCCCGCCGGGCGCCAGCCTGATCCCCTCAGCACCAGCGGCCTCCAGAGCTCGGGTCCTGCCTGCGTTCATTGGTTCCGGTTATTTAAAAAAAAAAAAAAAAAAGGTGGGAGGCAGAAAGGTACGGCGTCTTCAGGCCGCACGCGACACCCGCGCTGCTGCCGCGGTGAGACCGGGATCCGCTGTTCCGGCGCCTCCAAACAGCAGCCCAGCGCCCGCGCCGCCGCCACCGCGGCGCATCCCCCCGCCCCCTCCGGCCCGCTCTCGTCCTAGTACCACGCTCGGCCCCGACGCCTCCCTCTCCTCACAAGCTCGCTCGCGTACCAATCCCCCGCCTCCTTCATCCCTCCACGGCGCAGGCGCAGCGCTGCTGCACCGCGCGTGCGCGGCGCCCCAGCCTCGCCCCCAGGGCCGTTGCCGAATGGGCCGATGTGGCGCGGGGTAGATTCTCGGGTTTTTAGCCGAGTAGTGGGGAAGGGGGTGGGGAGGAAGGAAAACTTGTCCCCCTACCCCATTTACTCCCTCACTGCGATTGGCTAGGGGAAAAGAGGGCTGGGAGAAGAGTATGTATATCCCAAATCACTTGGGCGGGTTATGACCGTGTAGATGGCAACAAAAATAATTGCATGTAAAACTTTGTTATTGGAAACAGCGGCGTCTCCAGAATTTCTATATAGGTGGGGCTTATAAGTGGCTAGCTGGGTGGAACTGGAGGTTAGCACAGCGTACCGTTTTGTTTATTTGTCAAACACTTTACCTTACCCTTACTCTGTGCCAGGCACTGTTATAAACGCTTTACACATTTACTTATTGTAACTGTAAAAGGTGGTATCCTTATCATCCCCATTTTACAATGAGGAAACTGAGGCCCATAAATGTTAATTAACTTGCCCTCAAGCTCCCAGGGACAGGTTTGGCAGTCACTTGAACGGAAATACTGGGGAGGATTTGCTCTAGCTTCTGACTCTGTAGGTCCAGACATTATCTGCACTTATCACTCCCCTCCCCATCCGCGCCCCATGGAGTCTGCCATGAAATCAACGGATTGACTGAAGAACCGTTGGCCGACTTGACTTGGCTTCTCCTACTTCAGATGAAGCACAATTCTTGTGAAGCCAGATCTGCTTTCTATTATTGAACCTGCTCAGGGTGGACATAACTAGTTTGAAGAAAAAAGAACTAGGATCTTTGTCATCCGAACTAGTTCCCAACGCATTTTTCAGGCCATCGCCCCTCAAGTAAAAAAGGAGGTGCAGAACGTAATTTTACTGTAAATTTAAAACCATGTCAGAGCCTGCAAACACACATACACAGGCATTGTCTGTCCCAGGGGCACAAAGTTTGTTAAGATTTACAGAGAGGGTTCTTAAACATAAAGATCCTGTTTAGTATTGGGTTTTTGTCCTTGGTTTGGGTTTTGATTTTTTTATTGGTTTGTTTACTTATTCTCTCAACTCAAAAAGACGGGCGAATTACACAATCTCCCAAATAATTTCTTCAGCAACGTGGCCAATATAACCATGAGTATCATTCACTGTGGCAGGGCAGATTCACCCTTCAGAATAGAGTCAAAAATTTCTTTGAGGCTAATCAATCTATCAACAATTATTTCTTGGCCGACTTCTTGGGGACATGGTGTTTAGGTGACAATTCTTTGTAGGGCAACACGGAGATTACGTTTCCCCCTGCTGAAAGGCATCGGAATCAACCACACGTTTGCTGAATGCCCACTACGAGGAGATAATTCAGCTAGAAGGATCAGGAAAAAAATAAGAGAAAACAGCAGCCTTGTTTCCTGCTCTCCAGAAAGCATCATTTCATTCATTCAATATTTATTGAGCTCCTATTATGTGCCAGGTAGAGTACTGGATGCTGAGAATTCTACCGTTAATAAGAGAGACTTGAGAGAGTCAATTGAATCAAGGAAATGAGATAGCACAGTCTTTGCATGGGGACTCTTACAATCTTGTTTAGGATTATAATACAAGGTAGTAGCTAATCAGTTGCTAAATTGGGTAGTGCAAGCTATGTCAGAGCAATAACAGTAGTATAAAACCATGATCAAAATAACAAATCACCAGGCCAAGCTTCTTTTAACTAAAACGATATATAGATTTTCTTTTCCTTTTAAAGACAGAAAGAGAGAGTGCTGGCACTGAGACGGGACTGGATTTGGAGTTAAGTGTTTATTCTTCTCACCGCTGGAGCGCGGTAAGCGGTAAGCACTGAAGAGACCTCCCTTAGACAAGTTACGATCGAGGAATAAATCCTCCGCCTCGTATCATTGTTGTCCCTGCTACCAAAATTTCCAACTGTTAAATGAGTCGTCGCAATGCATTCTCTTAGAGTGTCAAGGAGGTACAGTGTCACTATGCGTCACAGCATAAACCTAAGTGCTGAAACGGTAGTCCATTGCTTTGGAGACAAGCCCATGCGTAGAATTACAGATGGTTCTATTTGCAAGCCAACCATAAACACAAGACTCCAGTTGAGGCATTCGTCTCCCCTTTATTCTCGGGTTTCCCTTTCCTCTCCTTTCCCTTTCCCTCGCTCTCTTAGTTCCTTTCCTCTTGCCAAATGTCATTCAAGATCTTCTTAGAGCCCTTACAGAATGTCTTTACTATCTAATTTTCCTCTATTCATGACTTCAAGCGTTTTATGCCCAGTAGTGAGCTTTGGAATCAGACAAACCTGGTGGAACTGGCAACTCTTGTCACTTTTCAGCTGTGTAATCTGTGGACAAACTAATTTGTCCTCAATTTTCCCACCTATTAAATTGGGGCCATGTAATAATGCCCGCTCCACAGGATTGTTGGTGGCAGCAGATGAATGAAAGAACACGTAATGCCCTCGCAAGGTGCTTACCACGCAGGTAAGCGTGTCATCCCTCGGGGAGCCTGTCTCCAGGTTCTGGGCGTGTACTGTAAGCGTGTTCTTGGTTTACGACAAACGAGTCTCATTTTGCCAATATTTGATTTCATCTTCCGGCAAATAAAACCCAAACTCCGTGGGACACGCCTTGCACAGACGCACAGCAGGACCTATTCACCCAAACCTCCCCATCCCAAAGCCAAATCCGCCCTTCCCAAGAGCTGGACTCGCCCCTCATCTTCTCCTCCTTCCGCCTCTTCTCGCAGCCAGCACAACCCACGACGCGCCCTCTGCCACAACTCGAATAACCGGATCTATTCCGCGCAAACGAGGCAGCGCGCCTGCGCCACTCTGCAGAGTCGCGCATGCCTGCTCCTCTACCCTACCCCCAACCTCCTCGTCGGCTTTCCTCAGGTGCGAAATCTCTTAGGCTCCCGCCGTTCCGGGACGCCGCACGTAGCTCGCCCGGCTTCCGGCTCCCGTTTCGTGGGCGGTGCGTCCAGGAGCCTGGCAGCTGTGTAATGACGTCAGTGCGTGGGCGGACGCGGCGGGCGGTCCGGGAGGACCCTAGGTTGGCGTGGAGCAGAAGATGGGCTGGAGTGAGTGGGGAATTCCAGCCTTCCTTCTGCTTTTCGCCCGCCCACGTAGCTTCTCCGGCCCGCCTTTGGCCAAAAAGCTGATTTTAAATTGGATTTCTTGGCTTGAACTCCATGCACCTAGACTATTGGGGGCTGGCCGAGCACAATTTGCTCATTACGGTTAAGCCTGTTGGGAGAAATGCAAAGAGCGGCCTTTGGTGGAGGCCCTGTTGTGTACCGGCCGTTTACCTATATAGATAGTTTTCTCATTAACTCTCCACACGAGCTTGCTAGGGAATTGAGGTCCCCAGAACTTTGGAAACGTCTCCAAAGTGGTAACAGCCAATAAAATGGCGTCAGGGTTCCAACAGTGATGCCTCGGGGTATTTGTATATCCTCAAATTCTTGTTGAATGATTTAAAGCATTAAGAAAAAAAGAGACAAGTAGACATTAACAAGACCTTTTCTGTCTAAAGCCTATAAGGCATGAACTATTCCTCAACTATTTCAGCGAAGGTGAAAAAACTCATCGCATCTTTCGCCAGGAGTAAAGGCAGTCTTTAAAAAATGTATCTTCCATCCAAGACAAGAACTCAAAAACTCCTCAAGAGTTCTTAACCTATTAACATATATTTTTAAATGCCATTCAACAGAGCAAAAGCAAGTCAACTTTGCCCGCCAAAGCCAAGGAAGTCAATGGGCCTGTGGTCATTTCTATGATTAAACAGAATGTGTTTGTTCTGGTACTGCTTAATGTGAGAGGTTACATGAATATTATTGATCACATGATGTCTGGTAAGTGTTAAGCAGTAGATGTGTTGACTGTTCTGTAAAAAGAGTAAAGTTGTGATGAAGATAAAAGTAGAGATATTTCACAATAATGAGAAAATGAGAACCGTTTCATTTGCACAAAGATGAATCCTTGGAGAATAACGACAGTTCTGAAGATGACAGGCAAATGATGCAACATGTAAAACATGATAATGCCTATGCACTTGACAGCAAGAGGCATGAAAAGTGATTGATGAAATGGAAAAGCTTTTGAATATGATGCAAGAAGCTAAGCTTCTAAGTCAGGTGCCTACTAACCCAACCTTAATTCACAGAAGGCCAAGAGTTTGTTCTAGAACCAAAACTTAGGATGGTAAAATACATGTTTCAGAAAAAATATGGTTCCATAGGTTCAAGGCACCAATCAATCATCTGTGGCTTGTGCGGCATCAGAATGCTAAGGCACTTCTTACAACACTTGCAGAGATTATCTAGGAGGGAATTGTTGCTGTTGTCAGCCCTGGCATCGGCTCCTACACATGTTGACCTTTTGCGTAATGTAACATTGTCTAGTACTGCGCCATCTTCATAGTCGTTACTATGTTTGAGTCCATTGTTTCAGCCACTGTAAATCCATCTCACCAAGGGCCTCCCTTAACTTTGACGACCCTCCACTGTATCAATCGTGATGCCTGTTTCCCGCGATGGTCTTTCCTGATGATGTGTTCAAAGCAAGATGAAGTCTTGCTATCCTCACACCCAAGGGGCATTCTGGTTGTATTTCTTCTAAGACTAATTTGTTCATTCTCCTGACAGTCCACTATATAGTCAATATTCTTTGCCAGCACCACAATTTGAATGCATCAGTTCTTCTGTCTTCCTTTTTCATTGTCCACCTTTGCTGTGTTGCTGTTAGTTGCCGTTGAGTCAATTCCAACTCATAGTGACCCGATGTGACAGAGTTGAACTGCCCCATGGGGTTTTCTAGGCTGTAATCTTTATGGAAATAGATCACCAGGTCTTTCTCTCAAAGAGCGACTGGGTGGGTACAAACTGCCAACCTTTCAATTTGCAGCTGAGTGCTTAACCGTTAGCACCATCAGGGGTCCTTTGTCCAGCTTACTTACCCTCAATTTCTATATTTAAAAAAAAATACCCCTAGAACATACATCAGCAAAGAGGAGAAAAGCAAGCCTGATTTTAAAGTTTCAAAGGGTCACCTGTGTGTGGTTATATAGGTAGATATGTATGCTTATATATGTATAGGTAACCACATATGAATACACAGGTGCACATGTGTAGGTCTTCCTGTAGGCAAATGTATATACATGTTTGCGTATGCTGAATACATATTCACATATAAAGCACATAGAGGACACAGTTACGAATGTTTCCTAGATGTAACCAAATACCTCATGGGATTGGGGTACTGGGTTTGAGGGCTTAGGACTATAGTCTCAGGGGGCAACTCAGTCAATTGGCATAACATAACTCATAAAGGTAATATTTTATTTCTTAGTTTGGTGAGTAGTGTCTGGGGTCTTGTTAGTGATTGAACTGTGTTGCCAAAAATGTGTGTCAACTTGACTAGGCCATGATTCCCAGTATTGTGTGATTGCCCACCATTTTGTCATCTGATGTAGTTATCCTTTGTATTATAAATCCTATCTTTATGATGTTAATGAGGCAGAATGAGAGGCAGTTATGTTAATGAGGCAGGACTCAATCTACAAGATTAGATTGTATCTTGAGTCAATTTCTTTTGAGATATAAAAGAGAGAAGCAGAGAGACAGGGGACCTCATTACTGTCAAGCAAGAAGAGCCAGGAGTGTTCATCCTTTGGACCCAGGGTCCCTGTGCTGAGAAGTTCCTAGACTAGGGGAAGATCAATGACAAGGACTTTCCCTCAGAGCCAACAGGGAGAGAAGGGCTTCCCCTTGAGCTGTCAACCTGAATTCGGACTTCTAGTCTCCTAGACTCTTTGTGAAAGACATCCATTTGTGGTATTTCTGATATGTCTAGCAGCCCTAGATAACTAAGACAGGACATAAAAGCTTGCGACTGGCCATGTAAGATACAACTATTGGTCTCTACATGTCTGGAGCAAAAGAGAAAGAAGGAAACCAAAGACTCAAAGAAGAAACTAGTCTACAGGACTAATAGTGTACATGAACCATGGCCTCACCTACTTTGAGATCTGAAGAACTAGATGAAGTCCAGCTACCGTTACCAACCGTTCTGACCAGGGACATAATAGATGGTCCTGGATAGATTGGGACAAAATATAGAACAAAAGTCAAATTCCTAAAAAGGCAAGACGTATTGGACCAGTAAAGACTAGAAGAACCCCAGAAGACTAACGGCCTAGCAACACACCAACACCCGTTGCCACCGAGTGATTCCAACTCATAGTAACCCTATAGGACATAGTAAAACTGCCCCATAGGGTTTCCAGGAGCATCTGGTGAATTTGATCTGCTGACCTTTCGATTAGCAGCCAAGCTCTTAAGCACTGCGCCGCCAGGGCCCCAAATATCCCTAGTATACCCTTTAAACTTGAAACTCAAACCACTCCCGGAGGTCACCTATCAGCCAAAAGACAAAATGGCTCAAAAAATAAATGTCACCCATGAGTACTATGCCCTTCTGAACAGTCATTTGAACGAGACCTAATGGTCAACTTTTACTCTAGACCAAAGATGAGAAGGTAAGGGGGGATAAAGAAGCTAGCTTAATGTAAACAAAACAGTCAAATGGAAATAATGAGAATGCTGACACATTGTGAAAACTGTAACTAATGTCACTGAATAATATGTATGTTGTTGTTATGTGCCATCAAGTCGATTCTGACTCATAGCGACACTACGTACAACAGATCAAAACACTGCCCAGTCCCGTGCCATCCTCACAATCATTGTAATGCTTGAGCCCATTGTTGCAGCCATTGTGTCAATCCATCTTGTTGAAGGTCTTCCTCTTTTTGCTGACCCTCTATTTTACCAAGCATGATGTCCTTCTCCAGGGACTGGTCCTTCTTAATAACATGTCCAAAGTACATGAGACAAAGTCTCATCATCCTTGCTTCTAAGGAGCATTCTGACTGTATTCTTCCAAGACAGATTTGCTCGTTCTTCTGGCAGTCCATGGTATATTCAATATTCTTTGCTGTCTTAGTTATCCACTGCTGTTGTAGCAGAAATACTACAAGTGGATGGCTTCAACAAACAGAAGTTTATTCTCTCACAGTGCACTAGGCTAGAAGTCCAAATTCAGGGCGTCAGCTCCAGGGGAAGGCTTTCTCTCTCTGTTGGCTCTGGAGGAAGGTCCTTAACATCAATCTTCACCTGGACGAGGAGCTTCTCAGCACAAGGATTCCGGGTCTAAACGACATGTTCTTCTCCTGGCACTACTTTCTTAGTAGTATGAGGTCCCCATGTCTCTCTGCTTGCTTCTCTCTTTTATATCTCAAAACAGATTGGCTTAAGACACAACCTAATATTGTAGATTGAGTCCTGCCCCATTAACATAACTGCCGCTAATCCTATCTCATTAACATCATAGAGATAGGACTTACAACACATAGGAAAATCACATCAGCTGACAAAATGGTGGGCAATCACACAATCAGTACTGGGAATCATGGCCTAGCCAAGCTGACACATATTTTGGGGGGACACAATTCAATCCATGACATTCGCCAACACCTTAATTCAAAATCATCAATTCTTTTTAGGGCTTTCTTATTCATTGTCCATCGTTCGCATGCATATGAAGTGATTAAAAACACCATGGCTTGGGTCAGGCGCACTGTAGTCCTTAAAGTGACATCTTTGCTTTTTAACACTTTATAGAGGTCTTTTGCAGCAGATTTGTCCAAGGAAATTCGTTGTTTGATTTCTTGACTGCTGCTTCCATGGGTGTTGATTGTTGATCCAAGTAAAATGAAATCCTTGACAACTTCAATATTTTCTCCATTTATCATGATATTGTTTATTGGTCCAGTTGTGAGGATTTTTGTTTTCTTTATGTTGAGGTGAAATTGTTAAATGAGAGTCTAATTTGCTATGTAAATTTCTCCAAAATCACAATAAAATATTAAAAAAGCAGAACAGGGAGGGTGGCCGCCCACCTCCCTCTCCTTTTGTGGAAAATCCATCTAGACACCACAGGTTTAAACCCCATCTTGGTAAGTTTGAACGATTTTTTTTTTTTTAATGGACATAGTACAGCCATCTGGAGAACTCCATATTTAGTTCCATGGAGGCCAGGTGCTTGCTGAAGGCTTACTTGTGGTGTGATGTCTTTAAGAGTATGGGTTCTGGAGTTCACACAGCCATTTACTGTGTGCCTTTGCAAGTTACTTAGCATCTTAACCTGTTTCCTCATCTGTAAAAAGGGGATAATAATAGTACCTAAAGGTCCTTGGGTGATGCCAACAGTTTGCTCTCCATCACTAACCTGAAGGTTAGTGGTTCAAAGCCACCCTGCAGCACTGCACAACAAAGGCCTGGCGATCTGCTTCTGTAAAATTTGTTGTTGTTGTTAGGTGCCCAGCCAAGAAAACTGTATGAAATAGTTCTACTCTGTAAAACACAGGGTCACCATGAGCCAGAATTGACTCAAGGGAAGAGGTTATTTTTTGTTTAATAGTACCTAAACGTAGGGTTGTTGTGAGGTAAAAATGATTGTAAGGTGCCTGGTGCATGGATAGCTTATTATCCAAACCCTAAGAACTAAAGCCTTGTTTTCAGTGGGCTTTAAATTGGCCGAAAGAGGAAAGTGGAAAGGATAATATATAAGAACACACACAGCATAAGTAAGCACGTAAAAACTTCACAGGGCCATATGCAAAGGTACAGTTAATGGTAATATTTTAACCTAGGTTCCCTAGAAAACAGGGCTGGAGGCAAAGACTTTTATAACAATAATTCATTAGAGAGTGCAACCCTTGGGAAGTAAAAGTAAGGGGAAAGGAAAAATGAGACAGGGAAGGAGGGAGAAAAAAATCAAGGGGATGCACCACTGAGACAGCCATATTTTTGCAAGAAATACCTCTGGCTGCTGAGTCTCCTACTATGTCTCCTTAGAAAACCACTGTGTCTTGGGACAGTAGGTGGAAGAAAGGAGAACAATGGAGCTCCCTCTGTCCCCTGGCTCCCATCAGTCAAAGGTTACTGCAGGAGACATGAACTCCCCTACACTTTTGAATCATGCCAGCTGCCCCTCCAGCGGCTGCCAAGGAAGCCATATCCGTCAACAGCAGTGGCATTATCCATGTATGAGCTGATCCAACAAGTGAATGGAAGCAAGTAGCACTCCCCAACTGTCTACCTGCAGCCTGCAGCTCTTTAGCAGTGTCTACCACTATCATGGATTGAATTGTGTCCCCCCCAAAATGTGTCTCAGCTTGGTTAGGCCATGATACCCAGTATTGTGTGGTTGTCCTTCATTTTGTGATTTTCCTAAGTGCTGTAAATCATAATCTCTGCCTGTGGTTAAGAGGATTAGGGTGTAATGTAACACTCTTGCTCAGGTCACATCCCTGATCCAACGTAAAGGGAGTTTCCCTGAGGTGTAGCCTGCACCACCTTTTATCTTACAAGAGATAAAAGGAAAGGGAAGCAAGCAGAGAGTTGAGGACCTCATACCACCAAGAAAGCAGTGCCGGAAGCAGAGCGCATCCTCTGGACCCAGGGTTCCTGTGCGGAGAAGCTCCTAGTCCAAGGGAAGATTGATGACAAGGACTCCTCCAGACCTGACAGAGAAAGGATTCCCCTGGAGCCAACATCCTGAATTTTGACTTCTGGCCTACTAGACTGTGAGAGAATAAATTCGTCTTTATTGAAGCTATCCACTTGTGGTATTTCTGTCATAGAAGCACTAGATGCCTAAGACAACCACTTCTGTAGCAACAGGGAAATCCCAGGAAAAAAAGGCTGGAGATTTGAGGCATTTGACAAGATATTATTAAGGCATGCCCACAAACAACATAAGAGACCTGAGCAAGCAGAGTGTCACAGCGTCTTGGCCACTACCACAAAGGCAGCAGCAGAGCACAACAAGCCTCTCTCCAATGAAGATTGCAACATTCTCTCTGCAACCTGGAAGGATGCTGTTGGGATGCAGTAATGTAACTGGATGGTAATAGGAGCATCCAATAGAAAACTATAGTCAAGTAAATCCAAAGTGGCACATAAACTGGGCTTGACGCAATGATAATGGTGGAGACATAGGAGAATCAAGGCATAAAAGGCATTGTGAACTAAGAGAAGCCCTTTGTGATTCATGCATCGGTATTGAATGCATTTTAGGGCTCAGGTACTATATTAGGTTCTAGGATCAAAGATAAATAAAAGAATGTCTGTGTCCAAGACCCAAGGAGCTTATAGACACACAAAAGCAATTAAAAATATATTTATTTTATTCTTTTATTCATGCTTTGTTATTTGTTTAATAATATCTGTCACCATTAAATGCTGGCTCTTCAATCTCTGATGTGGGTAAATCATCCCAAGAAAATAGTTCTTGATCAAGAAGTTCTTCCCTCAAAAAATTAATATCAAGTGAGTTTATGAATGTTCTCATACCTCACGTAATGCAGCTGCCAGGAGCTAGTAAAATTAAGCATTTTTCTGAATATTTTAACATTTACACAAAAGTGGCACAGAATGTGTTTGCAGTGGGTGAGTGGAATAATTGAAGGAGAGTTCGGGGACAAATCTTCTGTTCGAAGAAAGGAAACAAAAGTAAAGGAAAAGAGAAAACGTGGAAACTTGTGGGTTTGAATTACGGAGAAGTGCATTTCCATAGTGTTATTTAAAGTCCAGAAGAAAAAGAAAAAGATAAGACTTTTAAAGTTATCTCTTTAACTGGGACACATTAAACCTATTTGGTTAAGATTTACTGGGCTCTTTACTATATGGCAAAGGAAGGAAGGAAGGGAGGGAGGGAGGAAAGGAGGGAGAGAAAGAGAGAAAAGAGGAGGAAGGGAAGGGAAGGGAGGGGAGGGGAGGGGAGGCAAGGGAAGGAAACACCTGCCCTACTGGAATTTACATTCTAGTTGGTGAAGCTGGCAATATGTTATACAAGTAAGTAAAGTATATTGTATATTAGATAGTGATAAGTGCGGGGCTGGGGTTGGGGGGGACAAGGAGGAGAAAGTAACTTTTGAGTAAAGACCTGAACAAAAGATAGTCATACAGATACCTGGGGTCTGTGGAAAGAGGATCACAGCAAGCAGAAAGATTTTGAGGAAAGGGTGTGTGTTGCTTGTACCAGGAATAGTGAGGAGGTAAGTTTGGCTTAAAAGGAGCCCTCATGGCACAATGGTTTAGCACTTGGCTGTTAATTGAAAGGTCAGCAGTTTGAACCCACCCAGTGGCTCAAAGGGAGAAAAGACCTGGCGATCTACTCCGCTTAAGACTACCCATAACAAACCCATTGCCCTCAAGTTGATTCCAACTCACAGCGACCCTATAGGACAGAGTAGAACTGCCCCATAGGGTTTCCACATCTATAATCTTTACAGAAGCAGACTGTCACATCTTTTTCCATTGGAGTTGCTGGTAAGTTTGAACCACTGACCTTTTGGTTAGCAACCAAGTGCTAACCACTGCACCCCAGGGCTCCTAAAACCAAACCCATTGCTGTTGAGCCAATTCCAACTCACAGTTACTGTGTAAAGATTACAGCCTAGGAAACCCTATGGGGGCAGTTCTACTCTGTCCTATAGGATGGCCAGGAGTCAATATCAACTCAATGACAAACAAAAACAATAAGTTTAGCTTAACTGATAAGGGGGCATGGGTGGTTCAGTGGTAGAATTCTCACCTTCCAGAAACCTGGGTTTGATTCCTGGCCAATGCACCTTATGCACAGCCACCAACGTCTGTCAGTGGAGGTTTGTGTGCTGAACAGGTTTCAGCAGAGCTTCCACACTAAGATGGACTAGGAAAGAAGGCCTGTTGATCTACTTCTGAAAATTAGTCAATGAAAACCCTATGGATCACAAAGTCCAATCTCATTGGCAACCCATCATGGGGATAGCTCAGGACTGGGCAGCATTCTGTTCTGTTGTGCATGGGGTCGCCATGAATTGGGGTCAACTTAAAGGCTGCTAACAACAACAACAACAACAGGTTTGGCTAGAACAGTCTGAGGGAGAGAGTAGTAAAGCTGTCATGGAAGTACTAGGGGCCAGATCATGCCTGTCTTTGTCATGGATTGAATTATGTCCCCTCAAAAACGTATGTATCAATTGGGCTGGGCCATGATTCAAAGTATTGTATGGTTGTCCTCCATTTTGTGATTGTGATTTTACATTAAAGAGGATTAGGGTGGGATTGTATAACACCCTTACTAAAGTCAAGTCCCTGACCCACTGTAAAGGGAGTTTCCCCAGGGTGTGGCCTATACCACCTTTTATCTTACAAGAGATAAAAGGAAAGGTAAGCAAGCAGAGAGTGGGGGACCTCATACCACTAAGAAAGCAGTGCTGGGAGCAGAGCGTGTCCCTTGGACCCGAGGTTCCTGTGCAGAGAAGCTCCTCGTCCAGGGGAAGACTGATGACAAGGACCTTCCTCCAGAGCCGACAGAGAGAGAAAGCCTTCCTCTGGAGCTGATGCCCTGAATTTGGACTTCTAGCCTACTACACTGTGAGAGAATAAATTGATTTTGAACTTGTAGCCTACTAGACTGTGAGAGAATAAATTTCTCTTTATTAAAAGCCATCCACTTGTGGTATTTCTGTTATAGCAGCACTAGATGACTGGGACAGTCTTATAGATCATAGTAAGAACTTTAGCTTTTCCAAAACCATTAGAAAGTTTTGAGTACAGCAATGTGATCTAACATGTTTTCAAAGGACCATGTCAGGTTTTCATAGGATCATATTACTTCATGTTAGGGGCAGGGACTCCAGTTAGGGGGCTACTGAAACAATCTAGGCAAGAGATAATGGCAGCGTGGACCAGAATAATGGCAGAAGTGTGGTAAAATGTGGTGGAATTCTTGGTAAATTTGGAAAATAGAGTCAACAGGATTTATAGGCCAACTGAATACAACGTGTGAGAGAGTAAAGTCAAGGATAACATTTACATTTTTGTCTTAAGCAGCTGGAAAAATGGAGTCTCCATCAAGATGGGGGAGACTGAATAGGTTGGGAGCAGGGAGCTAGTAGGGGCAGAAGGAGATCAGAAGCTCAGTTTTGGGTTTGTTCAATCTGAGATGCCTATTAGCATTCAGAACCAACTCTATGGCACCTAACAACATTTGGCATGCAAGGAGCCCTGGTGGTGCAATGGTTAAGTGGTAGGCTGCTAACTGAAAGGTTGGTGGTTCGAACCCACCCAGTGGCTTTTGGGAGAAAGACTGGTGATCTGTGCCTGTAAAGATTACAGCCTAGAAAACCTTACGGGACAGTTCTACTCTGTCACATGGGGTTGCCATGAGTTAAAATCGATTCGAAGGTGCCTAACAACAACAGCAACATTAGGCATCGTGGTGGAAACATCAAGTGGGCAATTGCATATTCAGTCCTGGCGTTCAGAGGAAAAGCCTAGGCTGAAGATTTAAATTTAGGAATCACCCTTGCAAATGAAAGAGTCTCAATTACCACACAGATATATAAGATTCTCTTTTTTTATTTAAATAAAATAAGCTTATTTAAATTTTGTATTTGTATTTAAATACAAATCAGTTGTATTTAAAGCCCTAAGATTATTCACACTTTCTCCAAACATGACCTTTCTGTCTTGCTTTTCATGAACTAAAAAGGTACAAATAAAGAAATAGTACATATCACAGCCAGAAATACATTTATAGACTTAATTATCCATAGAAGTAGAACAATATAGATATTTAAATAACTGCAGAAATTATGGAACAATATCATTAATATCACATGCAAGTAAAATTTTGCTGAAGATCATTCAAAAGCAGCTGCAGCAGTATATCGGCAGAGAACTGCCAGAAATTCAAGCTGGATTCAGAAGAGGACGTGGAACCAAGGATATCATAGCTGCTGTCAGATGCATCCTGGCTGAAAGCAGAGATACCAGCAAGATGTTTACCTGTGTTTTATTGAGTATACAAAGGCATTTGACGGTGTGGATCAAAACAAATTATGGATAACATTGCAAAGAATGGGAATTCCAGAACACTTAACTGTGCTCATGAGGAACCTGTACACAGATCAAGAGGCAGTCGTTCTAACAGAACAAGGGGATACTGTGTGGTTTAAAGTCAGGAAAGGTGTGCGTCAGCGTTGTATCCTTTCACCACACTTATTTAATCTGTATGCTGAGCAAATAATCTGACAGAACTGGGCAGTGTTTCGTTCTGTTGTACACAGGGTTGTTATGAGTCAGAACCCACTCGACGGCACCTAACAACTAACAACAACAAAAGCTTAGTTCAATTAATGGCCAAATAATCCAAAATGAGTTTATTTAGGGAAATTCAGTAGTTTAGGTTTACAACCCTTGTACTCCCACCCAAAGTTTGAGATGTCAAGGAGAACATTTCACAATAAAAAAAACAATCTTTGTAGCCAGTCAACCCTAGGATCAGCCCACTCTGTTTGATATTGAGAAAATAAAGTACATATCTGTGTAAAATAATAAACCTCTATTTCAAGACTATTGTGAGGGTTAAATGAGTTAAATACAGTATGTGATATAGTACTTGGCATATAGTAAGCAATCACATTGATTTAACAAACAGAGAATATGGTTTAACAAACAATAATGATCTAAGTATAATCCCTAAAAAAAAAGTTCCTTAGCATGATTCCAAACATGAGATAGCTATAAAAACAGTGACGTCACTCTCCCTCAGAGTCAACCAAAAGTTGCAAATATAAGTGTATTTGAAGTGACCTTAAAACCCGGGAAATAATTTAGGACTTAAAGTTGACATGATATGGATTTAGAAGTCCATCTAACAACAAGAGAACCTTAATTCATCTGTGTAGTAAGTGAGGCTCTTTCATTTACAAGGGTCATTAATTCTTATGCCATATATTTATCAATGAATTATTATGTGCCAGTCACTATACTTGACATCTCCACTTGGATGCCTAATTATCATCTCAAATTAACATGTTTAAAACCAGGCTCCTGATATTCTCCCTAAAACCTGCTTCTCTCTATAGTTCCCATCTCAGTTAACGACAATTCAATCCTTCCTTGCATTTCCACATCTAATCGCTTGGCAAACTCTGTTGACTCTACCTTTGAAATAGAAAAATAGTCTGTTTCTCACCCCCTCTACTACACTCTGGTCCAAGCAACCATCAATTCTTGCTTGGGTTATCACAATTCCCTCTTAACTGTTTTACTGCAAAGTCTATGCCCAACAGGTCTGCCTCCAAAGTCAATTCGCAATACATCTGCCAGAGATCATGTTATTTCTCTCTTCAAAACTCTCAAATAGCCCATCGTACTTGGAGCAAAAACAAAACAGCTGACAGGGTCCTACGTGCTCTGGCCCCAATTACCTCTTTGACTTCATTTCTGCTGTTCTCCTCCTCATTCAAGCTGCTTGAGCCATTCAGTCTCCTCACTGTTTATTATGGACTGAATTATGTGCCCTCCACATATGTGTTGGAATCCTAACCCCCATACCTGTGGATATAATCCCATTTGGGAATAGGATTTTCTTTGCTATGTTAATGGGGCCATATCAGTGTAGGGTGTATCTTAAACCTGATCATTTTTGAAATATAAAAAGAGCATATTAGGCAGAGATGAGCAAGCACAAATTGAAGAAAGATAGATACTGTAGGGAGATTGCCAAGGAACTAAGAAATGCCGAGAAGAGCAATACTAGAGAAGCAGAGACAACAATTTTCCCCCCAAGTGGACAGAGACAGAACACCTTCCCCTAGAGCCAGTGCTCTGAATTCAGACTTCCACCTTTCCAAACTGTGAGAAAATAAATTTCTGCTCATTAAAGCCATCCACTTGTGGTATTTCTATTACAACAGCAGTAAGAAACGAACCACTGTTCCTGAAACAAACCAGACACAACCTTGCTTCAGGGCCTTTGCACTAGGTTTTTCTTCTGCCTGGAATGTTCTCCCGATGGATATCCACGCTGGTTGCTCCCTCATCTCTCTCCTTCAGCTCTTTGCACAGATGCCACCTTCTCAGTGATCACCCAGTTTAAAGTTGTAGTCCTCACATCCACCCACAGACACTTTTTAATTTCCTTCCCCAGCCCTTATTACTACCTAAAATACTATATATTTTTTAGATATGCATAGTATAGTCAGTTTCACCCACAAAAATGTAAATCCTATGAAGGTAGGCATTTTATCCCCTGAGCCTGGAAGAGTGTTAGGTAAAGTAGGTGTTCAGTTAATATTTGGTGGATGCTGAATGAATTAATGACTGAACACACAGATCTGGAACCCAGGTGGGAGTTCCTGCCACAGATTAAGAAAAAAAGAAAGAAATAAAAAAAGGGGATGCCTTTCACATCTGGGTGGTAGCTGGAATTATGATCAAGATGCATATTACTCAGAGAGTAAGTACCCCATGAGAAGAGGAAAGGGGTCAAACAAACCTTAGGGGCAGGCAGAGGAACAGATGCCTCAAAGGGGCCTGAAAACCAGCGACAAGAGTATAGAAGGAGAATCAGGAGAGAGTGAACAACCAAAAGGAAGACCTGCTCTCAAAAGCGGTGGTCAGCAGTGTCAGATGCAGCGGAAAGGTTAAGTAAGATTAGGACTAAAAAGTGTACGTAGAAATTGCTTGGCTACTTAGAAAAAAAAACATAAGTGTAGACCATCTTACACCATATATCCAACTTCATTTTAGGAAGCAGTTGACAGATACAACAAGAGTTTTGAAATGACCCAGTAATTCCACTTTTAAAAATTGTTGTTGTTTTTGTTTTTAGATACCATCCAGTCAATTGCAACTGATAGCAACCCTATAGGACAGAGTAGAACCGCTCCGTAGGATTTACTAGCCTGTACACGTCACTGGAGCAGATTGCCAGCTCTTTTCTTCCATGGAGCAGCTGGGTGGATTTGAACCGCTTACTTTTCGTAGATGTCAGTTTGAGGACTAAGGTATCCTGAGCCAAGCCGTGATATTTTCAATCACTTCCTATGCACGTGAAAGATGAACAATGAATAAGGAAGACCTAAGAAGAACTGATGCCTTTGAATTATGCTGGTGGTGAAGATTATTGTATACACCATGGACTGCCAGAAGAACGAACAAATCTGTCTTGGAAGAAGTATACAGCCAGAGTGCTCTTTGGAAGCAAGGATGGTGAAATTTCATTTTGCATACTTTGGGTATGTGATTAGGAGGGACCAGTCTCTGGAGAAGGACATCATGCTTGGTAAGGTAGAGGGTCAGAGAAAAAGAAGACCCTCAATGAGATGGATTGACACAGTGGTCGCAACAATGAGCTCAAACATAACAACGACTGAGAGGATGGTGCAGGACTGGGCTGTGTTTCATTCTGTTGCACATAGGGTCGCTATGAGTTGGAGCCGACTCGATGGCACCTAACAACAAACATTTTGGTTAGCAGCCTAACACTTAACCATTTTGCCAGCAGGACTCCTTCTTGCTGAAATTACTCTTGTGGGAATAAACCGAAATTTAAGCAAAGATGTTTATCACGGTGTTAATTTTAACTGCAAAAGAGCTCTTGGGGAAAAAAAAGAATGGTCAAGTAACTGATGGCACACTCTCACTAAATTAAGATCTCCGGGGTGGTGAGAACTATGTCTGTTCTTGCTCTGCATTTCATCGCCACCGCCTTCCTGTGCTTGGCACATAGCAGATAATCATTAGGCATTTGTCAAATTAATTAATATGGTGAAACACTATGTATAAGAATATGTATAAAGAATTTTAATGGCATACAAAAATGAGTTGATATAATAAGTGAAAAAAGCAGGATAAAACTCGTATACACAATTTGATTTCAAGTATTTAAAACAAGTTTCTTGTTATGTGAGATAGTGAATTCCCTTATTATTTAAGCCATTCTGAGCTGTGGCTTTTTATTACACCTGAAAGCATCCCAACTGGTCCTTGCACCCACGCAAAAAATTTATTTATAAAGACTTCCTCATGCTTTCCCGGAGCTTATCAAAGAGAAAAGCAGAAAGCGGAAAAAGTAGTGGTACCATTAATAAAAGTTACCTGACAGCGAGGGAGAACACTGGAAAATTATTTAAACAAAACACAAAAAAAGCAATGGCAGCACCATAAAAACACAGCTGGCTGGGGCCATTTAGTGTAGGGACAGACAGTTTTACTGACTTCAATAACTTTTAAAGCTATTCTTCTAATAATGGATATCGTAATAATGATTCTGAGTCACCAGTATATTCTGTTTGAGAAGATGGTGCATTATGTAACAGGGTTTAGAAGAATTTTCATTAAAGTGCTTAAAATAGTTTAAAAGTTTTAAAACTTACAGGGATAAACAAATCAAATTCTTCTGGAAAATTCACTTAGCTGAAACTTCTTATTTTCTCAATCTTTTTAGAGAGAAATGAAAAGTTATTTTATTTGACAATCTAAAATTCTTGTTTTATGTTGGAAATTAGCTTTCCCTAAGATCTGGAGATGGATTGACACAGTGGCTGCAACAATGAGCTCAAACAAAACAACAACTGTGGGCTGGCGCAGGACCGGGCAGTGTTTTGTTCTGTTACATATAAGGTTGCTATGAGTCGGAAGCGACTCGACGGCACCTAACAACAACAAGATCTGGAATGCATAATGTATCACTTGGATAGACTGGAGGGCTTATTAAAATGCAGTTTCCCCAGTCCTTTTTCCAAGATTCTAATTAAGTAGCTCCGGGATGGAGCTAGGGTACTGGCATTTTTAACTGATACCCCAGATGATTTGGTCTAGAAATCCTGAAACAGTGGAAGACTGAATTTAGGAATTGCTAGTCAGTTCTCCGTTTTACTAAGCCTCCAGCTCAGAACATGTTAATGTTTGGTACTCCACAAAAGAAGAGGTAGATAACCTCACTTCTGAGATTAAAGTTACATACTACTAACCTACTTAAAATAAACACTATATTTTTAAGGCAGTTGCGGTTCATACCTCTTGACTTTAGTAAGCTTATATGATTTTGTTTTTAACTTTAAAGAACACCTTCTCTACTATTAATAAAATTTAAAGAAAAGATTTTGTTATCCTAGATTTCATACTTAATGTTGATAAAAATGTAATACAGAATATGCTATTAATGGTAAAATATTTTATCACGGTGTTTTCACAGACTGCTTTGGCACCACATCTCCTTTCTCTTACTCCTTCAGATGTTTATCCCGACAGCTGATACCTACTGGAGGGTGGGTTATGTGTATGACACTGGAAAAAACATTTAATGACTGTGAACCAAACCAAACCCTTTGCAACTGAGTCGATTCCTACTCATAGCTACTCATAGCAGAGTAGAACTGCCCCATAGGGTTTCCAGGGCTGTAATCTTTACAGAAGCAGACTAACACATCTTTCTCCCTCGGAGCTACTGGTGGCTTCAAACTGCCAACCTTCCAGTGAGCAGCCAAGCGCTTTAACCACTGTGCCAATAGAGCTTCTCTTTAATGACTACAGATGAGTCTTAAGACGTGCTATGACTGAAAAGTTTAAGGAGACATGGATTTACCTGGATGTGGCATTGATATTTTCTCCATGAGTGGATCTTAACCAAACAAGCATAAAGCTTTAAAAAGTGTCACGTTAATATTTGCCAAAAAAAAAAAAAAAATTTTTTTTTTGATACAGGAATTATCTCATAACTTCATTAACTTCCATTTATCATGTTTCTGCCAATGGCAAATAATTTGTTTTCCTGCCTTCCCTCCTTCCCCTTTTGCTTCTCCATTACAAATCTGTCCTCAAAATGAACCTCTAGCCACCCACATATGAGACCTGCCTCCATTTTCTGTTCCCCTCTGCCCTAGGTTGGAGCCCTGGTGGCACAATGGTTAAGAGCTTGGCTGTTAACCAAAAGGTCGGTGGTTCAAATCTGCCACTAGCTACTTGGAAACCCAATGGGGCAGTTCTACTCTGTGCTATAGGGTCACTATAAGTAAGAATTGACTCAATGGCAACGAGTATTTTTTTTTTTGGTGCTCCAGGTAACCCTGAAAACAGAAAGTCTGCAACATACTATGCTTGTGATGTTTAAGCTTGTATGTCAACTTGGCTGGACCATGATTCTCAGTGGTTTGGTAGTTATGTAATGACGTAGTTTGGCAGTTATGTAATGACGTAGTTTGGCAGTTATGTAATGGTGTAATCTGACAGTTATGTAATGATGTAGTCATCCTTCTTGATGTGATCTGATGTGATCAGCCAATCAGTTGCAAAGGGAGTTTCTTTGGGGGTGTGGCCTGCATCCAATATATATATATATATGAACATTCTGGCAAAGCTCAATCAGTTGCTCTGGATCCTGGATCCAGCTCACCATCCTCTGGCCTCTTGTTCTTGGGAATTGAGCCAGCAGCCTGCCGTATTGCCTGCCAATCTTGGAATTTGTTGGCCTACACAGCCTGTGGGCCAGCAACCTGCCGTCTTACCTGCCAATCTTGGGTTTGTCAGCCTCTGCAACTACATGAGTCATGAGAAGCCCCCAGCTTGATGCCTGACCCACAGACTTGGGGCTTGCCAGCCTCTACAACCTCATAAGCCATTTCCTTGAGATAAATCTCTCTATGTATCTATATTTTCTTTCCTGATTTTGCTTCTCTAGAGACCCCAGCCTAAGACAATGATAAAACCAAACCAAACCCATTGCTGTTGAGTTGATTCCAACTCATAGTGACCTTATAGGACAGAGTAGAACTGCCCCATAGGGTTTCTAAGGAGTGGCTGGTGGATTCGAACTGCTGACCTGTTGGTTAGCAGCTGAGCTCTTAACCACTGCACCACCAGGACTCTAAGACAATAATAGACACCAAAAAAATACCAATAAATAAATATACCGTGCCTTTGATTTGTTCACAGTGTAGTGAGGAAGCAAGGCATGTAAACAAGTAATTACAGTACAGCACAATAAATGTTGTAATAGCTGGCTATAGGATCACAGAAAAAGAATGACTAATTCTGCCTGGAAAATTACGAAAAGGCCTCTTGGAGGAAGCAATGTGTGAACTGAATTTTGAAGAATGAACAGGCATTCCAGATAGCACGCACAGTGTATTGTTTTTGTTAGCTGCCATAAAGTTGGGCCCTCGACTTGTGGTGACCCCATGCACAAAAGAACAAATGCTGCCTGGTCCTGTGCCATTTCCATGATCAGTTGTGGATTGGACCATTGTGATCCATAGGGTTTTCACTGGCTGTTTTTCAGAAGCAGATCACCAGGCCTTACTTCTTAGTCTGTCTCAGTTTGCAAGCTCTGCGGAAACCTGTTCAACATCATAGCAACATGCAGGCCTCCACTGACGGATGGATGGTGGCTGTGCATGAGGTTCATTAATTAAACCCAGGTCTCCCTCATGGAAGGTGAGAATTCTATCACTGAACCACCAATGACCCCACACAATATGTTGGCTTGGAAATCTGAGAGCATGAAGTGGTTGGTAGAATTGAAAGAAATTGCCGACCAATTGAATATGGGAAGTGAGAGAAAGAAGAGAATTAAAATGTCCCTATGATTTCATTCATTCAATGAATATTAAGCACCTGCTTTCCTGAAAGTGGGAGCCTGGGTAGTGCGGTGGTTAAGTGCTCAGCTGCTAACCAAAAGGTCAGTGATTTGAACTCACCAGCTGCTCGGTGGGAGAAAGATGTGGCAGTCTGCTTCCATAAAGATTTATAGCCTTGGAAATCCTATGGGGCAGTTCTACCCTGTCCTACAGGGTCACTATGGGTTAGAATCAACTCATCAGCAATGGATTTGGTTTGGTTTTTGGTTTCCTGAAAGAGAATGAGTAGATGATATTTCATTAAAAGGAAAAGGAAACATAAGGGGAAAAACAGATTTGGGGGATGAAAGTAGATTAGAACATGTTGAGTTGTCTGTAAACCCTCCACGTATTCTGAGCCAGTGTGCCCTCAGAAAGGTGAGTCTGGGGAGGAGAAGCTGGGTCCAGCTGAAGATGTAGGAGTGGGAGCCATCAGCAAATGAAACCCTGGGAAAAACCCAATACACAATTTGTGGGGCCTGGTGCAAAATGAAAATGTGGGGCCACTTGTTCAAAAAGCAGGAAAAAAAGTGCCATTAAAGCTACTAAAAATACTAAAATATCCAGTTTCCATCCTTCCATGGTCTCTTGTTCAACGTATCATGGTATTTTTTTATTTGCTAGTTAATGTTATTTTAAATAAAGAAACGTTTTTAATTATTTGCATGAACTTTACCATCCATCTTTACAATGTGCAATGCCAGTCTTAAATGCAAATATTAGAACATTTAACTCATGGGCAAAGTCACTGAAATTACACAATTCATATTCTGTATCTTGAGCCCCAGAGCGTGCCTTAAGCTGGCCAGAAGAGACAACAAAAGGCAGACTCTGAAAAGTTAGGAGGAGGAGGAAAGTGTTTCCCCAGGTAGGGAGTGGAACCAAAGGAATGCTTCCTGGGCTTGAAGATATGGGGGATACTTGCAAGGTGAGTTCAGACCTTGTTATGGATTGAATTGTGTCTTCAAAAAAGATATGTTAAGTCCTAACCTCTGGCACCTATGAATGTTTGGAAACATTTGGACCTTGTTTGGAAATAGGGTCTTTAAGGATGTTATCAGTTAACAAGAGGTCATACCTATCTGAGTGGTGTCTTATAAAGGAGGAGAACAGACACAGAGAGACAGAGGGAAGGTGGGCATGTGAGCAGGGAGCTTTGGTGCAGCTACAAGCCAAGGAGCACCTGGGGCTACCAGAAGCCAGGAAAAATAAGAAAGGATTTTCCCCTAGAGCCTTGGAAGAGAACATGGCCCTGTGATGGCCTGAATTCAGGCGCCTAGCCTCAAGAGCTGTAAGACAATAAATTTCTGTTCTTATAAGCCACCCAGTTTGTAGTATTTTGTTGTAGCAGTCCTAGGAAACTAATACAGACCTGATTGCTGCCTCGAGATACTGCAGGTTCTAAACTTGGCCCTCCTCATACCTGCACTCAGATCCCTGCCAGGGGGAGGGCAGCAGGGTTCTCTGGGAGGGCACAGGGATGGGGATGCCACACAGGACCTCAGCTGCAAGGATTCATCAGGATCAGGAAAGCCAGTGGCCAAGAAACCTTCCTGGGGAGGCAAAGGGTGGAAAAATCATGCATAAACTGAGATTCCAGATCCCCGGCTCATGCTCCAATATCCTATAGGATTTCACTTACCAGTTGCCATCAAATCAATTCCGAATCATTGTGACCCCATGTTTGTCAAAGTAGAATTGTGATCCATAGGGTGTTCAATGGCTCATTTTTCCCCCAGAAGTGGATCGCCAGATCTTTCTTCCAAGGCCCTTCTGCATGGATGCAAACCTCCAACCTTTCAGTTGGTAGCTGAGCACATTAACCATTTGTACCACCCAGGGACTCTGGACTTCACTTACAAAACACAAATTCAAAGATAAAATGAGAACAATTTCAAGATGGCGACTACAGAGCATGAAATTCCATCAACATGGAGTTTTTCTGAGTGTGTGGCCCTGTGCCACAGCTCTGGTTGCACTGAGTATACACCTCTGGGCCTGGGAGTAGATGTCATTACCCAAGAGGATGAGAATGAAAAGAAGACGAAGGATGGAACACCAGGGAGCCCCATGAGAAAGGTAGGTGGGGAAAAGAGTGAAAACAAGGCAGAGATGATCAGGCAGAAAGAGAGAGCTAGGTCCAGAAGCCAAGTGAAGTGGAGAATTGTCTACACAGAGGCCTCTCATTAGAGATCTACAAAACCCAAAACCAAACCC
Organism: Trichechus manatus latirostris; assembly: GCF_000243295.1. NCBI lineage: Eukaryota > Metazoa > Chordata > Mammalia > Sirenia > Trichechidae > Trichechus > Trichechus manatus. The sequence goes on from NW_004443970.1 coordinate 7,280,388, forward strand.
GTTGTCATAGAGTTGATTCTGATTCATGGTGACCCCATGTGTTACAAAGTAGAACTGCTCCATGGAATTTTCTTGGCTGTAATCTTTATGGAGGAGCCCTGGTGGTGCAGCGGTTAAGCACTCAGCTGCAAACTGAAAGGTCAGCAGTTTGAACCCAACAGCTGCTCTGCGGGAGAAAGATGTGGCAGTCAGCTTTGGTAAAGTTTGGGGCAGTTCTACTCTGTCCTATAGGATTGCTATGAGTTGGATTCAATTCAATGGCAGTGGGTTTGGTTTTTGGAATCCTTATGGAAGCAGATCACCAGACCTTCTGTGGCACTGCTGGATGGGTTCAAACCACCAGCCTTCAGTTTAGTAGCCAACTGCAAACCACTTGCACCACCCAGAGACCCTTTGGAAGCCTGTTGTTAGGTACCATCGATTCAATTTTCAACTCATAGCAACCCTATGGAGGGCTACAAATATGTTTATTTGTCCCACAAGCATTTTATAAATTTTAGTTAATATTTAAAAATTGGAAATATTCTCATAAAAATCAAAATTTTCAACTTTTCTTAAAAAAGAAATCAAAAGATTCTACAGCCCCATGTCCACATTCCTCCATGGCCAAAATCAGCTCGAGATGAGCAACAACTGCTGTGTTGGAAGGAGCACATGTCCACCCATCGACAGCCTTCCTGTGACTCACTTAGCATCCACATGTGCACCTGGGCCAGACCCAGTTCACCCATTTAGATTGCTGCCTGTCCCTGTGGGCCCGCAAGTCTGGGATTTCACTGTGTGCAATGCTGCAGAGAGGTCAAGTAGGAGGGGGCCTAAAAATAGCCCGTTGGATTTGGCAAGTAGGAAAGCATTGGTACTCTTCATAAGAATAGTGATGGGATGGAAGCCAGATGGCAGTAGGCTGAGAAGTGAATGGGAGGTGATGAAGTTGAGACAGCAAGGGTAGAGAAGAATTTTCAAGCATCTTTTTGTTAGAACAGAGGGTGATGGAAAAGTAGTTCAAACCCACCCAGCTACCCCATCCCTCCCTTGCCCTCCTTCCCACACACTCTCTGTAACTAAATAAAGAAATAAAGCAACATGAAATAAAGGAAGATCTCCGGAATTTTACACTTTAGGAAAAAGAGTCAATTGAAGAGCAGAACTGGGATTTTACTGCTCCCTGTTAGAGACCTGGTGGCACAGTGGTTAAGAGCTACGGCGAGCTACTGCTGCTAACCAAAATGTTGGCAGTTCGAATCCACCAGCTGCTCCTTGGAAACTCTATGGGGGCAGTTCTGCTCCATCCTGTAGGGTCACTATGGCACAGGTTTGGGGGTTTTTTTTGGTTGAAGAGTCACACTCAGAGATTCCAATTGTGAGTATTTATTTCTGTCAGTATTGGTGTTAAAAAAATATTAAAAATTAGGCTGTTTGAGACTAATTCACAGTGGTTTTTTTTGTTTGTTTTGCTTTTGCTTTTAGCTACTTTAAAAAATGTTATCCTATGACAACATAGTTTCTTATGGCAGGTTTCAGAAGAAAATGATTTTGTTTATATTGCAGAAACAAAGCAGAATTACACAGTTTGGGCACTACTCTAAAAAAAAATCTGAAAAACTATTTGTCAGCCCTTTAAAAACCAAAACAAAACAGGTAAGCTACTTAAATCCTAAGACATTTGTAGAACACGCAACATTCTCCCTTTCAATTGTTGAATAAACTAATCTTAAAATAAATGGTGACATTTGTATCCACCTACTGCACCATTGTTTGATGTTTTACAGGCTTGTTTGTTCATACAGAGTATAATTTAGAAGGCTGATATTTTATTATGAATATATTTAGGTTTGGATTTAGCAGGCTCTGCATTTTATGAAGGGTCTAACTTGGTCAAGTAGATCTTATCCCAAAAATGGATTTTACCAGAATTGTGAGGGCTTATTGCCTCTTGCTTGGTGCCATTGGAAATATTCTTTGTTTGATATACTAACGGATGTAATTACGGCGGTGATTTAGGTCAGGTTTTGAAATCCTTGCAAAGTAATCAGATTTTTAACTCTTGCTTCCTCTACTCTATCAAAGTACAGGAAGCCTGCTCATTCCCCCTGTGGCCAACACACACCACGTGTTTAGAGTATATAGTCTGTAAAGGTCTCCAAGGTCTTGTGAAATATGCAGCTTTCAATACTTAATGGTATGTGTTGGTGTGATTTTGTGACTGTAAGTGGATGTCAAGTATATGCAACAAATTATACTTATAAAAAAGGGAAGGATGGTATAATTCTTTTATTTTTTTTAAAGAAGATGTAGAAGTCAGCTAGCCTTTATTTAGTAAATTGATAGACTTCTTTAAAGAAAAAAAATTGAGCTAGTATCTACAACTTGAAGCACCATTCTTTGACGTTGTAAATACCTTCAGCTCATACTGGTCACATATAGACTGTGTATGTGTGAAGTTCAAACTTGCAGAGTAGATTGCAAGTCAGTGGGCTGGCTTTGCATATATAACCCCAACAATTGGCTCATCCTAGACTTGGATGAGGGCAGTGGTGGTTCAGTGGTAGAATTCTCACCTTCTATGTGCAAGACCTGGGTTCAATTCCTGATCAATGCACTTCATGCGAAGCCATCATTTGTCTGTTCATTGGAGACTTGCAAGTTGCTACGATGCTGAACAGGTTTTATAGGAGCTTCCAGACTAAGACAGACTAGGAAGAAAGGCCTGGCAATCTACTTTTCAAAAATCATCCAGTGAAAACTCTATGAATCACAACAGTCCAATCCACAACTGATCATGGGGATGGTGCTGGACTGGGCAGCAGTTGGTATCATTGTGCATGGGGTCACCATGAGTTAGGGGCTGACTCAATGGCAGCTAACAACAGCAATAGACTTGGATGAAGGTGGTATCAGGAGTTTCGTGGGTGAGTACGCTAGGGTGTGGGGAGGGAAGGGCTTTTCAGTGGGCAGAGGAAATGGGTGGGAAAGGAGCTAAGAGGATGGTAACACAGGCTATTCTTACTGTCTTACTTCCTCATTATTTAACTAGTCTGACCCACCAAAAATCTAGATTCTGTTTCCACCAAATCATTGAAACTGACACCTGCAAATCCAGTGGATTTTCTTCAGCCTTTATCCTCAACATCTCGCAGAAGGTGACAGTCTTGGCAAGTCCCATTTTTCACGAAACCTTCTCCCTTGGCTTATATGGCACAGACCTGACTTGATGCCCCTGCCACCTATCTTCTTGGTACTTTTCTATCTCCTTTCTAACCAGCCTTTCTTTTGCCTCTGACATGTCATGCTCTAATCTACCCACCCATCCACATGCATCCTTATGGGTCTGGCTTCTCTGCTCTGTCCCTTAGTGAACTTATCTACCCCCTAGCCATATCCCAGACTGATTGTTTTATGTTTGTTTTTTAAAAATTATTTATTTTGTTGTTGCTGTTGAGAATATACACAGCAAAACGTACTCAACAGTTTCTACATGTACGATTCAGTGACATTGATTACATTCTTCCAATTGTGCAACCACTCTCATCCTCCTTTTCTGAGTTGTTCCTCATAAACTCTGTCCCCTAAGTTTCCTATCTAATCTTTTGAGTTGCTGTTGTCACTTTGATCTCATATAGATAGTTCTTAAAAGAGCATAATGCTCAAGGCAGACATTTTTTACTAGTGAGGCTGAACTATTGTTTGGTATTTTAGAAGACTTCAGGTGGATATTTTTGGTTTAAGGTTTAAATATTATCTCAGGGCAATAGTTTCAGGGGTTCATCCAGCCTCTATGGCTCCAGAAAGTCTGGATTCCATACTAATTTAAAATTCTGTTCGGCATTTTCCCCCTTTTGATCAGGATTCTTCTACAGAATTGTTGATCAAAATATTCAGTAATGGTAGCATGGCACCATCCACTTCTTCTGGTCTCATGGCAAAGGAGGCATTTGTTCATGGAGGCAATTAGCTACACATTATGTGATGGTGAAGATTGTGTGTCAACTTGGCTGGGCCATGATTCTCAGTTGTTTGGCAGTCGTATGATGTTGTGATCACTCCATGATGGAATCTGCTGTGAATAGCCAATCAGTTGAAAGAAAGTTTCCTTATCGAATATAAGCGGACATTCTGGCAAGGCTTGTGGCTTTTGCTCACTCTGGATCCTGCAGCTGGCTTCTGTTCATCTGACCTCCAGTTCTTGGGACTTGAGCTAGCAGCTTACCTGCAATCTTGCTAGCCAATCTTGAGATTCATCGATCTTCACACCCTGTGAGCAAAAGCCCTGCTCTCTGACCTGGCCAGTCTTGGGTTCGCCAGCCTCTGCCGCTATGTGAATCAGGAGAAGCCTCCAGCCTGACCCACAGACTTGGGAGGTTCCGGTCTCTACAACTGCGTGAGCCATTTTCCTTGATATAAATCTCTCTATATATATATTTATACACTTTCCTGGTTTTGCTTCTCTAGAGAACCCAGCCTGAGACACATTCCTTATCGTCCTTCTATTCCTGACTCTCCTTCTTCCTCTGTTGCTCCAGGCAAATAACTCCCAGCCTATACTGATTATTGTCTCATTCTTAATTTAAAATTCTAGGAGAGAAAATTTATGCCCCCAGCTTAAGTCTAAGCATTGGTCCAACCCCTAGGAGTATGCCTGACACATAGTAGGCAGTCAGTATTTGTTGAAAATGATTACATGAGTCAGGGAGTCATCCCTGGTCCAACCACCTATGGCTACAGGCATCTTTGAGTACAAACATGGCTCTGGGAGGTCTACCTCTGGTGGGATGGATTTCACGGAGATTGAGAGTGGGGGATGAAAGGTGTCCATCGCTCTAGTCACAGCTCAGAGCCTGGCTAGTATGATTCCTAGCACCTGGTAGGCACTCGGCAAATCTCCATGGACCCACTTACTCATTGACTGGGGCTTTGGGGAATCCCTGTCTGTCCTCTAATAATCAACAGAAGTTAGGAAACACTTTGCGTGAAAGTAATGGACCTGCACAAGTTCCATTGCCTATGGCAGGTTTTATAGCACAAGCTTCCTGTACCAACTTCCCCAGCTTCCTTAGGATGCTTTAAAGGCATTTCATCTCCAAAAAGCTCCTCTTTGCCTGAGATTAATCTTACACTCTACTACAGAGTTTAAGATTCCATTTATCTGACATTCTGGAAAAGGCAAAACTACAGGGACAGCAAAGATCAAATTGGTGAAATCACTAACTAAATAGTAGACAAGTGTCAACTTTGGTGAAAGGAAGGACAACACACAATACAGGGAAAGTCAACACAACTGGACCAAAGCAAAAGTATAGAAGTTTCCTAGACACATCCAAATACTGAGGGACCAAGTAGCTGGGGCTGCGGCCTGGGGAGCATAGTTTCCGGGGACATCTAGGTCAATTGGCATAACAAAGTTTATAAAGAAGATGAGTAGTATCTAGGGTCTTAAAAGCCTGGGGGTGGCCATCTAAGATACATCAATTGGTCCCATCCTACCTGGAGCAAAGGAGAATGAAGAAACCAAAGACACAAGGAAAATACTAGCCAAAACGAGTAGAGGACCACCTGAATCAGTGACTCCACCAGCCTGAGACCAGAAGAACTAGATGGTGCTCAGCTACCACCAACAAACACTCTGACAGGGATTACAACAGAGTCCCAGACAGAGCAGGAGAAAAATGAACAGAATTCAAATTCACGTGAAAAGACCAGACTTAATGGTCTGACAGAGACTGGAGGAACCCCTGAAACTACAGCTCCCAGACTCTGCTAACCCCAGAACTGAAATCATTCCTGAAACCCATTTTTCAGACAAAGATTAGGCAGGCCTATAAAACAAAAAATAACATACGTGAGGAAAGTGCTTCTTAGTTCAATTAGATATGCGAGACCAAATAGGCAGCTCCTTTTTGAAAGCAAGATGAGAAGGCAGGAAGGGACAGGAGTTGGTCGAATGGACACAGGGAACCCAGGGTGGAAAGGGGGAGCATGCTGTCACATTGTGGGGACTGCAACCAATGTCACAAAACAAACACGTGTATAAATTTTTGAATGAGGAAAAAAAAAATTGGTGATTGCCAGGGGCTAGAAGTAGGGGTAGGGGTTGACTACAAAGAGGTGTTACTGTTGTCGTTAGGTGCCTTGGAGTCGATTTTCGACTTGTAGCAACACGGTGTGGCAGAGTAGTGCAGCCCCATAGAGTGTTCTGGCTGTAACGTTTACGGAGGCAGACTGCCACATCTTTGTCCTGCGGAGCAACTGGTGGGTTCAAACTGCCGACCTTTCGGTTAGAAGCTGAGCACTTAACCGTTAGGCAACCAGGGCTCCTTTACCAAGGGGTACAAGGGAATTTAGGGGGTGAGAGAAATGTTCTACATTCTGATTGTGGTGGTGGCTACATGATTGTATACATTTGCCAAAACTGACAGAACTGGACACTAAGGTGAATGTTAGTGCATATAAATTATACCTCAATAAACCTGACTTAAAAAACAAAAACTTTTCCTTCCTGCTGACTTCCGTGCATGTAAGGTACTCCACTCTCTTGTGCCACCTTCTTCCTCGACACCTGTGGAGCCTGATTACGCGTATCAATTTTTAAATGGACCTGTTACTCAGCAACGCAAAATAAAGCCTCTTCTCACGTGTCTCTGTGTGTGTCTGCAACTACAAGTTAAGCTCCTTGAGGAGAGTGGACAGAGCTTCTATTTTGATTGTTTCTTTTCCTTTAGGTAACTTTTTGTTGTTGTTAGGTGTCATAGAGTCAATTTCAATTCATAGTGACCCCATATGACAGAATAGAACTGCCCTATAGGGTTTTCTAGGCTGTAATCTTTACGAGGATGTGGAACAAGAGATATCATTGCTGATGACAGATGGGTCTTGGCTGAAAGCAGAGAATACGAAAAGATGTTTACCTGTGTTTTGACCAGGCAAAGGCATTTGGCTGTGTGGATAGTAACAAATTATGGATAACATTTAGAAGAATGGGAATTCCAGAAAGCTTACATAGACCAAGAGGCAGTTGTTCGAACAGAACAACGGGATACTGCGTGACTTAAAATCAGGAAAGGTGTGCGTCAGGGTTGTGTCTTTCACCGTAACTTACTCACTCTGTATGCTGAGCAAATAATGTGAGAAGCTGGACTATACAAAGAAGAAGGAGTCATCAGGAATGGAGGAAGATTCATTAACAACCTGCAATATGCAGATGACGCAACCTTGATTGCTGAAAGCGAAGAGGACTTGAAGTACTTACTGATAAAGATCAAAGACCACAGCCTTCAGTATGGATTACACCGCAATGTAAAGAAAACAAAAATCCCCACAACTGGACCAATAAGCAACATCATGATAAACAGAGAAAATATTGAAGTTGTCAATGATTTCATTTTACTTGGATCCGCAATCAATACCCATGGAAACAGCAGTCAAGAGATCAAAAGACTCATTGCATTGGGCAAATCTGCTGCAAAAGACCTCTTTTAAGTGTTCAAAAGCAAAGATATGACTTTGAGGACTAAGGCAATGCCTGACCCAACCCATGGTATTTTCATTCTCCTCATATGCATGTGAAAGCTGGACAATGAATAAGGAAGACCAAAGAAGAATTGATGCCTTTGAATTATGGTGTTGGCAAAGAAAATTGACTGCCAGAAGAACGAACAAATCTATCCTGGAAGAATGCTCCTTAGAAGCAAGGATGGTAAGACTTTGTCTCACATACTTTGGACATGTTATCAGGAGGGACCAGTCCCTGGAAAAGGACATCATGGTCGGTAGAGGGTCATCAAAAAAGAGGAAGACCCTCAACGAGATGGATTGACATAGCGACTGCAGCGATGGGCTCGAGCATAGCAATGATTGTGAGGATGGCGAAGGAACAGGCAGTGCTTTGTTCTTTTGTACATGGGGTTGCTATGAGTCGGAACCAGCTCAACAGCACCTAACAACGACAGTCTTTACTGGGGCAGGTTGCCAGATCTTTTCTCCTGCAGAGCCGCTGTGTGGATTCAAAGCACCAACCTTTCCATTAGCAGCCAAGCACTTAACTGTTGCACCATCTGGGCTAGCATTTAGATAATTTAGCATTCACTGATTTTGAGGAGGGATGCTTTAAACCAGGAAAGTGACTTCTCTTTGGATTGACTCTTTGATAGACTTTTGATTGACTTTCCTCAGGCTCATTGGATGTCCAGTTCAATCCTTTCCTTTCCCTTAGTTTCCTAGTGCTTCTGTAATAGAAATACCACAAGTCAGTGGCCTTAAAGAACAAAAATTTATTTTCTCACAGTTCAAGAGGCTGAAAGTCCAACTCAGAGTCTCGTCCTTGTCAATTCCTTCCTTGTCAGGCCTTCCTGGGTTCTTAACCACCCCCACACAACTTCTGTCTCCCCCAATTCATGTCCATGTCTCTCTTCGTCTAATCTGCTCTTTATACAGCTCAGAAGTGGTTAGGTTTAGGATCCACCATACACTGGTATGACCTCAACTAATTGATTACATTGCATTTGATTGCATGATGGAAGGTGATTCCATTCCATTCCATTCCATTCCACTCCATTCCATTCACAGGTATAGGGGATAGGATCCCAATACATATTTTGGGAAGACACAATTCAATCCATAACACCCTTTATTACTCTTAAGTCATTTGTTAAAAACTTAATATCGTTACAAAACAAATATGAAAGGTTCTAACCAGATAACATGCAAAACTAAATATTAAACACAAGGATAAAATCCCTAACTATTTTAAATGGGGAAAGTTAAAAGAGGACCAGGGTTTCAAACATTTTACCTGGGAAAGGGAAGGAACTTGAGGCTTTTGGAGCACCTCAAGGATTTCTTTTCTCCTCAATTAGAGGAGCAGCAGCCTAAAGCCTGGCAGACACTACCTGCCTGTGTTGGCAATGCAAGAAGCCTGTGATTCTAAAAGAGATCAGGTTTCTAGAAAAAACAGAAGTCTACCTGTGGAGGATCAGGGAGGGATTTCCCACCCAGAGTGATGCTTCAGGGTAAAAAGGATTGTTTTACCATTGTCATTTGCCAAAAATCTGATTTCCTTGAGTTGCATGGGAAGACAAATCATGATTTATAGAGTCGGGTTTTATTCTTGTGGTATTCCCTGGGAAATTTTCGCATGTGGAGTTCTTGATTTTTAACTGTTAGCTGTTTAACATCAGCCATAGCTGGCCTAGCATACAGAAATACTTGTTGAAATTTCTTTCACTCCAACACAACAACCTACAGAATAATATGATTAAGTATTTTGTTTTTGCAAAGTAGCTTAAAGTTGTATACACCATAGACCTGGCAGATGTGAACTTCATTGCTTTTAGTCAATGGTTTCTTTAAAATTTAAGACAGGGGTCAGCACACTGGGGCCCATGGGCCAAATCTGGACTGCCTCCTGTTTTGTTTTGTTTTGTTTTTTCAGTTGTACTTTAGATGAGGGTTTAGAGAACAAATAGTTTCTCATTAAACAGTTAGTACACGTATTGTTTTATGACAATGGTTAACAACCTTCTGACATATCAACACTGTCCCTTCTCAACCTTGGGTTCCCTATTACCAGCTTTCCTGTCCCCTCCTGCCTTCTAGTCCTTGTCCGTGGACAGTTGTGCCCCATTAGTCTCCTTTTGTTTTATGGGGCTGTCTAATCTTTGGCTGAAGAGTGAACCTTCATTACAGGAGTGAATTCATTACTGACTGACTTCATTACGGAGTTAAAGGGTGTCCGGGGGCCATACTCTTGGGGTTTCCCCAGTCTCTGTCAGGCTAGTAAGTCTGGTCTTTTCTTTGTCAGTTAGAATTTTGTTCTACATTTTTCTCCAGCTCTGTCCGGGACCCTCTGTTGTGATCCAGTGGTGGTAGCTGGGCACCATCTGGTTGTACTGGACTCAGTCTGGTGGAGGCTGTGGTAGTTGTGGTCCGTTAGTCCTTTGGACTAATCTTTTCTTAGGATCTTGTTTTCTTCATTCTCCCTTGCTCCCAAGGATACCAGTGGAGTATCTTAGATGTCTGCTCACAAACTTTTAAGACCCCAGATGCTACTCACCAAGGTAGAATGTAGAACATTTTCTTTATAAACTATGTTATGCCAATTTAGCTAGACGTTCCCTGAGACCATGATTCCTACAGCACTCTGCCCAACAATTCGGTCCGTCGGGGAGTTTGTACGTGTCTATGGAGCTTCTGTGACCTTTGTTTGTACAAGTTGTGCTGGCCTCAACAGTATTGTGTACCGTCTTACCCTTCACCAAAGTTACCACTTATCTATTGTCTATTTAATGTTTCCCCTCCCACCCCTGCCATCACTTGTAACCATCAAAGGTTGTGTCTTTTGATGTGTAAACGTTTTCATGAGTTTTTACAGTGGTCCCACACAATATTTGTCCTTTTGCAATTGACTTATTTCACTCAGCATGTCCTCCAGTTTTATCCATGTTATGAGATGCTTCACAGGTTCATCATAGTTCTTTATTGTTGAGTAATACTCCATTGTGTGTATGTACCATAGTTTGTTTATCCATTCATCTGTTGATGGGCATCTAGGTTGTTTTCATCTTTTTGCTATTGTGAACAATGCTGCATTGAACATGGGTGTGCATATGTCTATTCGTGTGATGGCTCTTATTTCTCTAGGATATACTCCTAGGAGTGGGATTACTGGATCGTATGGTATTTCTATTTCTAGCTTTCTTAAGGAAGCACCATATCGTTTCCAAAATGGTTGTACCATTTTGCATTCCCACCAGCAGTGCATAAGGGTTCCAATCTCCCCACAGCCTCTCCAACACTTGTTATTTCCAGTTTTTTTGATTCGTTGCAGTAATGCTGGGTGAGATGGTATCTCACTGTGGTTTTAATTTGCATTTCTCTAATGGCTAGTGATCGCGAGCATTTCCTCACATGTCTGTTGGCCATTTGAATGTCTTCTTTGGTGAAGTGT
>NW_004443970.1:7295022-7308454 GCF_000243295.1 Trichechus manatus latirostris
TTTTGTTGATTCTTTCAAAGAACCAACTTTTGGTTTTGTTGATTCTTTCTATTGTTTTTCTGTTCTCTATTTCATTTATTTCTGCTCTGATCTTTACTGTTTCCTTTCTTCCGGTGGCTGTGGGCCTTTTTTGCTGTTCACTTTCTGTTTGTTTGAGTTCTGTAGTTAATATTTTGATTTTGTTCCTTCTTTTTTGATGTTTGCATCTATTGCTATAAAGTGTCCTCTGAGGACTGCATTTGTTGGGTCCCAAAGGTTTTGGTATGATGTGTTTTCATTCTCATTAGAATCTAGGAATTTTTTGATTCCATCTCTGATTTCTTCTATTACCTAGTGATGTGTAAGCAGGGTATTATTCAGGTTCCATGTAATTGATATTTTTCCTTGGTCTTTCTGTTGTTAATTTCTACCTTGATGGCATTGTGGTCAGAGAAGATACTTTGAATTATCTCAGTGTTTTGGATCTTATTGAGGATTGCTCTGTGGCCTAAGATGTGGTCTATTCTGGAGAACATTCCATGTGCATTGGAAAAGAATGTGTACTTTGCAGTGGTTGGATGGAGTGTTCTATATATGTCTATGAGGTCAAGTTGACTGATTGTGCCCTTTAAGCCTTCTGTATCTTTGTTGCGTTTCTTTCTAGATGTTCTGTCCTTTACCTAGAGTGCTGTGTTGATGTCTCCTACTATTATTGTGGAACTGTTAATTTCCCTTTTCAGTGCTGTGAGAGTTTGTTTTATGTATCTTGGAGCCCTGTTATTGGGTGTGTTGATGTTTATTATGGGTATATCTTCATGATGGATCACCCCCTTAATCATTATATATTGTCCTTCTTTGTCTTTTATGGTGGATTTTGTTTTAAAGCATATTTTATCTGAAATTAGCATTGCCTCTCCTATTCTTTTTTGGTATCTGTTTGCTCAATATATTTTTTTTCCATCCTCCGATTTTTAATAAATTTACGTCCTTGTTTTTAAGGTGTGTCTCTTGTGGACAGCATATTGATGGATCCTATTTTGTTTTTTAATTCATTCTCTCATTCTCTGTCTCTTTATGGCTGCATTTAGGCCATTTACATTCAGTGTAATTATTGAGAGGTGTGAGTTTATTGCTGTCATTTTGTAGTGCTTTTTTTTTTGTGGTATTAATGATTTCTTTGTTCCTGTTTCTCTCCCGTGCTGAATTCCTTTTGTTTGTGATTTTTTTTTTCATTTCTTTTGTTTTTGTGGGGTTTGTTTTTACTGAGACTTTATGTTTTTCTTCTTTATTTTGATGAGTTGGTTTGTTAACTTTCTTTGAGCTTACCTTGAAATTTACCCTTATCTTCCTAAATTTGAGCCAGTCTATTATTTCTTGGTATTGCCTTGCCTTCCTCTCCATTAGAAGGTTCTATACCTACACTGTTTATCCCCTTTTTATTATTCTGATGTTGTCATTTACATATTAACCTCTCTGGTTCTCTGTTGTAATTCTTTTGGTTTTGGAAAGTCCTTGAGAGTTGATTTCCTAGGTTTGTATCTGGCTGGTATGAGCCTGTGTCCTAGACTCAGCCTGTGGTCTGATACTGTTTGTTCTCAGATCGATGGACTCCCTTTAATAATTCCTGTAAGTTTGGTTTGGTTTTTACATAGTCCCTTAATTTCTGTTTGTTTGGAAAAATCATAATTTCAGCATCATGTCTGAATGAGAGTTTTGCAGGATATATTATTCTTGGCTGGCAATCTTTTGCTTTCAAGGTTTTATATATATCATCCCATTGCCTTCTTGCCTGCATGGTTTCTGCTGAATAATCCAAGCTTAGTCTTATGTTTCCCCTTTGTATGTGACTTTTTGTTTTCCTCAAGCTGCTGTCAGGACTCTTTGTCTTTGGTTTCAGCTAGTGTGATTATGATATGTTTGGTGAATTTCTTTTGGGGTCTATCCTATATGGGTTCATTGAGCTTCTTGCTTTTCATCTTTTATGATATTGGGGGGGGGGTTCTGTCAGCAGTTTTTCAATGATCCTATCTGTGTTTTCCATTTTCTCCCCCTGTTCTGGAACTCCGATCACTCTCAGATTTTTGCTTTTGATTGTATCCCACATAATTATCAGGGTATCTTCATTCTTTTTTCTGATTTTTCCTCAAACAGAGTTGTATCCAAGTGTTCGTCTTCAATTTCACTGATCCTGGCTTTCATCGTTTCAGATCTGTTCCTCAGCCCTTCTATGACACTGTCCATTTCTGAAATCTTGTTGTTTATCTTTTTGATTTCTAATTGTTGTTTTTGTATGATTTCTAGTTATGAATTTATTTTGGTATTTTGTTCCTGTTTTATTTTCCTGAAATCTTCCATTTTTTTGTCTGCATTTTCCATGAATTTGTCTATTTTTTCCTCCTTTTTGTCTGCTTTTTGGTTCAACTCTTGGATATCTCTGAATATTAGAGATTTGAATTCCCTATCAGGTAGTTCTAGTCCCTTTTCTTCTACTGGAAAGTTATCTGGTGTTTTATTTTGGAGGCCTACTGAACCATCTTTTCCTGTTTTTTATGTTTTGATATTGTCTGCTGTCTTCAGCACATTCAGTAGTTATTTTCTTCATTTATTGTTTGTAAATTTGTTTGTTTTATCCTGCTTTTTGTTTTATTTGGTTATGTCTGAGCAGGCAGGCTGTGCATTCTTTGTTGTTTGTTAATCTGTGGGCAGGATACTTTTCACCTCCTTCACTAATGGGCAGGGTCAGTTGCTTAGGTATGGTGTAGCAGAACAGATCCAGCTGAAGGGGAGTTGCTGAGATGGGTTGTTTGTGGCATGTAGTAGGGCTGAAAGGGCGGGCTGGGAATCAGTGCAGGACAGGTTCCAGTAGGCCGTGCCTGTGTTGCTTGGGAGTGTGATGTTCAACAGACGGTGCAGGTAGGCAGGAAGGAGAGGGGGATTGTGATGTGTGGAGCTAAGATGGGTATGGGAAAGAGGAGAGAGAGGAGAGAGGAACAGGAGCCAAAAACATATAACAAACAAAAAAGAGTGCTAAGGGAGCTTGCCATTGGAGTGGCGAGATGGGAGACTGAGAACTGGAGAAAAACAAAAAGTAAAAAAAAGAAAAAGTGTAAAAGAAAAAATGAATAAATAAAAATTAGGAAAAAAAGAAAAAGAAAAGAAAAGCCCCAAGGGATCCTTCCAGTGTGGCTGTGAGGACTGGGGAAGTTGCTCCCAGGCCATGAAGTACAGCCTGGCTAGAAGGTGTAGAGGTATTCAGGAGATAGGAAGGGAAGGTTAGTATATAGAGATGAGAAATTGAGAAAGACAAAAAGGGAAAAAGAGAGAAAAACAAACAAACACCCCCCCGCCAAAAAAAAAACAGGAAAAAAGAAATGCCCCCAGGGATTCCACTACATGGCTGTGCAGACTGAGGGAGTAGCTCCCAAGCCGCACAGTACTGCCTGTCTAGAAGGGGCTCCCAAGCCAAGAAAAGAAAAAGAAAACAAACAAATCAAATTGGAAGAAATCAAAACAAACAATCAAAAAAAAAAAAAAGCACTGGTGATCCCACCATTGTGGCACCACTGGCTGGGAAGCAGTTCCACAGTCAAGTGGCATTGCACAGCCTTTCAGGAAGAAGCAAAGATGGCACACAGAGCCAGGTATTTGAGAGAAAGGAGGGGGAGGTGGTGAAAAGTATGGAAGAGACCAAAAGAAGCAGAAAAAAGCAACACCAGCAACCAACAAATGGCATTCAGGGAGCCGGCCCTTTGTGGGTGGGTGGAATCCAAGTGGCACAGGGCTGAAGCCAGTGCCTCCCAGCCAAGAAACTGTGGCCGCAGGAAGCAGAGGAGGCCTAGTGGGGATGAAGAAGGGTGAGGGGTGGAAAGCATATATTGCTGATTACCGGTTGTTCTGTCTCCTGCTGGGTGCTCTTTAAAACTTTTTTCCCATATTCCCTGTTTGCTGATCTCTGACAGGAGTCCAAGATGGTGGATCTGTGTTGTGGTAGCTGATAGGAAACCTCTACATGTATCTCTCCTCGCTCTCTGTTCTCTGTCAGTTGCTTATTCTGTTCGGTGCTTGGCTGAGTTCTTTACCTCTTCATTTGATGCTTAGGGTTTCAGGATTGACATATGACTCTGTATGACTTAGTTTTTTGGATCTTTGCTGTGGAGGGATGGCGTGGTGCTTCTGTCGACAGCACCATGTTGCCTGAAGTCTGCCTCCTGTTTTTGTAAATAAAGTTTTATTGGAATATTGCCATGACCATTCATTTACATAATCTCTATGGGTATTTTTTTAACAACAGCAGGGTTTTGCAGTTGTGGCACAGTGTATATGGCCCAGATGCTGAAAATATTTACTATCTGGCCCTTTATAGAAAAAGTTTGATGACTCCTTCTTTAAGAGATTACATTTTCTGGAGTCAGTTTTAGGAGTCCCTGGGTGACACAAATGGTTAAACATGTGAGTGCTAGCCCAAAGATTGGCAGTTTGAATCCACCCAGTGGCACCTGGTGATCTGATTCCAGAAGGTAACAGTCTCAAAAACCTTATGGAGCAGTTCTACTTGCCACACATGGAGTCACCATGAATTGGAATTGACTCAATGGGAACAATAACAACAACAACTGGGTCAGTTCTAGAATTCCAGTCAGTCCTGAACTCAGGCCTTACACTTGAAGGTCAGAATGGAAAGAGAGCATCTGTGTTGTTATTTTACTTTAAATGAAAAATAGAAAAAACTAAACATTAATGCAATTTTTTTCTCCTCTGGAGAAAACCTTAGGCAAATTTATAGTTTACCTTCTTTGTGATACATGAAATTTGTGTCTATGTGTCTATATGTCTTCATTCATCCTGAGAAGGAAATGACTTAAAACAGCTTATGGTAACAAGCAATCATTCTTAAAGTAGTTGGGGGTTACAGATCCTTTTGGGTACCTGCGAAGATCTAAAAATCCTTTCTTCTGGGCTAAAAATGGGTGTATGCACACATATCTAAACTGTGTGTATAATTTCAAGGGTTCACAGAATTCTGAAGCCCACCTGTGCTGTCCAGGTAAATTACCCATCTATATAGGGTTGCTATAAGTCGGAAGCAACTCGATGGCAATGAGATTTTTTATGGAAGGATGTGTCTTTACAGGCAGAGCTCCAGGAACAAGCCAGTTTGAGGAGAGAGATGTGGAGGGTGTCAGGGCAGTGCCAGCATCTGTGATCTCACACTTTGTAGGCAGTCACTTTGTTTTACAAAACCTGAAGTGTTAAGTAGTTTTTAGGCTGGAGATGCCATGATTCCAGTCCTGGTTACATGTGATCTTGGCCACAAACATCTGTGATCCTCAGAATTGCAGAAGTTGTGATCAGGTGGTTAGGGGATCTCCAGTAATAGAAGACAACTGCAGAGGTCAGGTGGTAAAGATGCCGGAAATAAGCAAACGTTGCACAACACGGAGTGCTGGGAGGGTCTCATACCTAATTACAAGGGCTTACCTGTCTCGTGGGTCCCTGAGTGGCACAAAATTAAGCACTTCCCTACTAACTGAGAGGTTGGTGGTTCGAACCCACCCAGAGGTGCCTCAGAAGAAAGGCTTGGCAATTTGCTTCCAAAAGGTCACAACTTTAAAAACCCTACGGAGCAGTTCTACTCTGGAACACATGGGGTCACTATGAATAGGAACTGACTAGATGGCAACTGGTTTTGGTTTTGTTTTTTGTTACTGCCCATTTCTTACCCTTTTTCAGTTTTGTCTACCCATCAGTTTGTAGTGGAAATCAGTTTGGTGGGAACATCTAGTCTGCAGAGGAAGACATCATACACACTGAAAGTAACTAATGTAACTAAAAGATAACCCAGCCAAGTTAAAGATGGGAGCCAGTAACCGTCTGGTGAAGTCTCCCCTGGAATGCTAACTTGTTGTGCTCAGAAGTCCTGGTCAAACTTATGGGTGTTTATCTTTGTGAATAGAACCACTTGGAGCCCTGGTGGCGCAGTGGTTAAGAGCTTGGCTGCTAACCAAAAGATCAGCAGTTTGAATCTACCAGCTGCTCCTTGGAAACACTATGGGGCAGGGTCGACTATGAGTCGGAATTGACTTGATGGCAATGGGTTCCTTTTTTTGTTTTTTTTGTTTTTGGTTTATAAAACCATTTGCCGTGGAGTCAATTCCAACTTATAGCGACCCCATGTGTTGCAGAGTAGAACTTCACTCCATAGGGTATTCAAGGATGTGATCTTTTGGAAGCAGATCACCAGGCCTTTCTTCCAAGGCTCTTCTGAGTGGGTTTAAACTGCCAACCTTTTGATTAGTAGTCAAGCACTTAACCATTTGGGCCACCCAGGGACTCCTTCATTTGTGTATGTTGTTGTTGGTGCCATCCAGTTGTTTTTGACTCATAGCAACACCATGTGTCAGCGTAGAACTGCCCCATAGGGTTTTCTAAGCTGTAATCTTTAGCAGAGCAGATCACTGCCCAGCCACTGGGTGGATTCGAACCACTAACCTTTCGGTTAGCAGCCAAGCGCTTAACTGTTACACCACTAGGGATCCTTTCATTTGTGTATAAGCATCATTTATTTCATAGCAGGGAACAGAGAGGGTGATTTGCAAGTACTCGTCAAGTTGAGAAAACAGTTATATAATCTTTTTTCCAAATTCAAGTGCGAAACTGAGTGAAATCTCTGTTGTGGGCCATGGACTCTATAAATCAGGAAGCCATAACCAGATGGAATGGCCTGAATTACTGAGGCCCTGTCCCTTGAATCCAGTTCCTGGATAGTTCCTGTATTGCTTTATGTGTTTGGACAAGGTGCAGGAGGAATTGCCAAAGATAAGCTATAAGCACCCAGAGAACCCTGTCCTAGTGGAACGCCCTGGGCTGACACCTGTATCAGGTTGCATTGCTTGCTAGAGTAATTCCGGGAGTGCAAAACCCCACCTGCTCTCTAGTCAGCCACTTCACACGCATCACAAACGCTGCTAGGACCCAACATAGCAACAGGTTTTAGTCCTGATGGAGTACAAATAAACAAAACGAAATCTTACTTGCCTCTAATACACTTTGACATTTGAGGATTCATTGCTTAGCTTACCTTCTCTGCTAAATCATAATTGTTTTTACAGATATGGGACTAGTTTCCCTTTTTTGCTTATGTGAAAGAGGGGGAAAATAATCAGAAAATTCATGTCTGCATATAACAGCTTCCTCCCTCTCTCTCTCTATCAGTCTTTAAAGTTGGAGATGAGTTAGTGGAAAAGACACTGAACTAGGAGCTTGTCTTACTTATCTAGTGCTGCTATAACAGAAATGCCACAAGTGGGTGGCTTTAAGGAACAGAAATTTATTTTCTCACAATTTAGGAGGCTAGAAGTCTAAATTCAGGGTACTAGCTTTAGGGGAAGGCTCTCTCTGTCCACTCTGGGAGGAGGTCTTTGTCTCTTTTCAGCTTCTCTTCATAGGTTCCTTGGAGATCATGTTGTATGTATCTTCCACTCTGTGCTTGTTTGCTTGCTTCATCTGCTCTTTTATATCTCAAAAGAGATTGATTTAAGACACTCTACACTAATACTGCCTAATTAACATAACAAAGAAAATCCATTCCCAAAGGGGATTATAACCACGGATACAGGGGTTAGGATTTACAACATATTTTTCGGGGGGCACAATTCAATCCATAACAGAGCTAAAGAACGTGGGTGTTGATTTGAACTAACTGAGCGGCCTCAAGCAAATCACTTAGCCCTTCTGGGCTTGCTTTTTTTTTTTTTATTTTCGGCTATAAAAGAAGAGTTTAGGCCAAGACGACATGTAAGTGCTCTTCAGGCTCTAACATGGGATTTTGTGATTGCTTTGGAATACCATGGGATGTTCAAAGAACCTTTGACTTCCACAGCGGAAACAGAGACCTAAGAGGAACATAGCCTGTGTATTATTTAAACACCTGAACTGCGATAAGGCTTTTCCCATTAAGGCATTTGGTGCAGGCAAGCATTTTACAATAAACTTCCCAGGAGCTCATTTAAAGCTCCACTAAAGAGCAAACATATTTTTCAAGGTAAGCTCCTTCAATTATCTGTTATTTGAACGTAATGTTTCCTTCTAATCTTGAGTTCTGGGTATCTATGGATGCACAGGCAAAGTTCGTAGCTCTGAAGAAAGCTAATCAGCTTGATAAGGGTTGTAGATACAGTGACTAAGGGGTATAAATAAATGGATTTGTCCTAATCACCCTTCCTGAGGTTTTCGCACTCTCCTGCATCATAGCCGCCATCACCTAAAACAGTAATGTAACAGCTAACATTTACTCAGTGCCTACTAATTGCCAATTGCTGTTCTAAGGGCTAACACTACATATAGCACTTATTCCCAGCACTGTTCTAGGCACTTTACATTTGTTAATTCATCAAATTCTCCCTCACAGTCCTATAAGGTAGCTCCTTTTACCATCCCCATTTACCTATGAAGAAACTGAAGCACAGAGCAGTTAAGTGACTTGCCCAAGGTCACATAGCTAGTAAGTGGCAAAACCAGGACTTAAAGTTAAGTTCAGGCTCAAGAGTCCACATTCTTAACCACTTTACTATACCGCATTGTGTATGCATGGATACCCTTAGATTCGGGAGCAATGTTTTATACCAGAAGTTTTAAAACTGTCATTTCATCAAGTATTTTATCATCCAACCATATGCTAATCCAAAGATGATTTGGAAATGCCAAACCAGTTTTCATCTGATAATCTTTTAGAGAAAACCACTAGCTCCAAGATTATATGAAAATAGCCAATATAGTTTCAGTACTTTCTTTTCACTTCTGCTCCCATAATGGATTTCTGAGACAGCTGTCAGGCCAAGCTAGAGTTCCCTAGTTGGGTTGCCTGCCTTTAAGGCAGTTGAGGCTAGGGACGAGGAGGCTGAAATTGACTTCCCCAGCTGACATATATTAAGTCTGCCTGGGAGCAGTAATTATAACAGGCATCGTTTAACTCACACGCATAGCCCATTTGATCCTCTGTCAATCCCATGTTATAGAAGAGGAAACCGAGGCTCAGAGCACAGGACAACTTTCCTAGACCCCATATGCCAAACAAGACTGGAGCCAGGGCCAGGACTGGGCAGTTTCTATCCTACCTTAGTCCCATAGCCATCAAAGGTCTTCCAAACAAGATCTTGGAGGAACCATTTCACGGTTTTGATTTTTTTTTTTAAGATTCATCAGATGTGTATTTGTTGGATATTCTCTGTCAATCTTAAACCCCATGAAATCCCATTCTCAAAAATGTTTCCCTGAATGTAGGACTGGGTTGATGGATGCTAGCCTAATGTTATTGACTCAGATGATGGATTTGGTGACTAAAAAGATAGATAATTTAAATAGTAATACATTTAAAACTGGGTGTTTTAATCAAATGAAAGTGAAAATTAATGATTTTCAATTTTTGCAAACATTTGTCACTTATTGTGATAAAATTTGTGACGAGGAGAGAAAGAAAGGGTATGAAAACAGCAGTCTGCGTTGGTTCACAGAGTTACCATGGAAAGGTCAAGCTATTGTGGTTAAAAGTTAAAAATTAGTTACCTTTTCCCATGATACGACTGAACAAGCACATTAACAGTTTATAAAAGAGGTTGTGAAACTTCCTAAAGAAAAAATATTATGCAACCTGTTTAGAGGAGAGACTTCCCTCACCCCACATCTCAGCAGAGGGCTGAGCTGCATGACTAGGAGATTCATTCCTATTTTACCACTGTTACTATTTTTCTGGAAGGGTTTATCTTTTATTGCTAAGAACACTTCACTATCTGCTTCCTCTCCCCTATTCTGGTCAACCTACATCATCACACTCACACCCAGAGCCATTATAAACATCTACCCAACACTGAGGAGCTCTGGTGCCCAGTGGTTAAGCACTTACCTGCTAACCAAAAAGTTAGTGAACCCACCAGCTGCTCGGCAGGAGAAAGATGTGGCAGTCTGCTTCGCTAAAGACTTGATGGCAACAGGTTTGGTTCTGGTACCCAATACCAGGGCACTAATCTTCATTAAGTTAAAACAGCATTGTCTTTCCTACCTAGCCACAGGGTTATAAACATTGAAATGTCATCATGCCAAATTTTACTGGATTTTGTTGTTAGGGTTTGCCTTAGTTATCTGGTGCTGCTCTAACAGAAATACCACAAGAGGGTGGCTTTTAACAAAGAGAAATTTATTCTCTTACAGTTTAGGAGGCTAGAAGTCTGTATTCAGGGCACCAGCTCCAGGGGAAGACTTTCTCTCTCTGTCCGTTCTGGAGGAAGGTCCTTGTCATCAAACTTCCCTGGTCTAGGAGCTTCTCAGCACGGAGATCCCAGGTCCAAAGGACATGCTCCACTCCTAGTACTTCTTTCTTGGTGGCATGAGGTCACTCTCCTCACTGCTTGCCTCTCTCTTTTATATCTCAAAAGAGATTGACTCAAGGTACAACCTAATCGTGTAGATTGTGTCCTGCCTCATTAATTTAACTGCCTCTAATCTGCCTCATTAACATCATAAACCCAAAACCAAACCCACTTGCCTTTGAGTCTATTCTGACTCATAGTGACCCTATAGGGCAGAGTAGAACTGCCCTATAGGGTTTCTAAGGAGCAGCTGGTGGATTTGAACTGCTGACCTTTTGGTTAGCAGCCTTAGCTCTTAACCACTATGCCACCAGGGCTCCATTAACATCATAGAGGCTAGAATTTACAACACATAAAATAATCACATCAGATCACAAAATGGTGGACAACTACACAATACTGGGAATCATGGCCTAGCCAAGGTGATACACATTTTGGAAGGACGCAATTCAATCCATGACAGGGTTGTAGAATGTCTAGCTGGACTTGGTCCAACAAAAGTCAAGAGGAATCAACTCTAACAGTGACTCTCCAGGTGAGCATTTTGAAAGATGTCTTGAAGAGAGATTAGAAGTATTTTGATTTTAATACCTCTAATATCTTAATAATGATAGCCTGTTTAGAATTAAAAACATGGTTAGTAATAATGCCATTAATGATTCTTTTCTGAAATCATGCTTACCTGCTATAAGCAGATAGTAAGGGTACTAATATATATAAACTTTAAAAAGGTTTTAAATATCTCTGCTTCTCATGATTACTGTCATTAAGTAGGTACTTAGTTGCTGGACAAGAATATTCTACTACTAGATTTAAGTGATGGACAGATAGAACGTGAAGTTCTATCTGCAGTGGCAATTATTTCTTTTATATCAAAAATATGTTGCTGTTGTTGTTGTTAGGTGCTGTTGAGTCAGTTACAACTTATAGTAACCCTATATACAATAGAACAAAACACGGTCTGGTCCTGTGCCATCCTCATAATCGTTGTTATGCTTGAGCCCATTGTGGCAGCCACTCCGTCAATCCATCTTGTTGAGGGTTTTCCTCTTTTTCGCTGACCCTCTAATTTACCCAGTATGATGTCCTTCTCCAGGAACCAATCCCTCCTGATAACATGTCTAAAGTATGTGAGATGTAGTCTCGCCATCCTTGCTTCTAAGGAGCATTCTGGCTGCACTTCTTCCAAGACAGATTTGTTCGTTCTTTTGGCAGTCCATGGTATAGTCAATATTCTTTGCCAATACCATAATTCAAAGGCATCAATTCTTCTTCATTAATATGAAGTTAACATGACTATTATTCAAATTTATGCACCAACCACTAAGGCCAAAGATGAAGAAATTGAAGATCTTTACCAACTTCTGCAGTATGAAATTGATCAAACACATAATCAGGATGCGTTGATAATTACTGGTGATTGGAATGTGAAAGCTGGAAACAAAGAAGGATCGGCAGTTGGAAAATATGTCCTTGGTGATAGAAACAATGCTGGAGATTGCATAACAGACTTTTGCGAGACCAATGATTTCTTCACTGTAAACACCTTTCTTCAACAACATAAATGGTGACTATACATGCGGACCTCGCCAGATGGAATACACAGAAATCAAATCAACTACATCTGTGGAAAGAGACGATGGAAAAGCTTAATATCATCAGTCAGAACAAGGCCAGGAGCCGACTGCGGAACAGACTATCAATTGCTCAGAAACAAGGTCAAGTAGAAACTGAAGAAAATTAGAATAAGTCCACCAGAGTCAAAGTATGACCTCGAGTATATTCCACCTGAATTTAGAGACCATCTCAAGAATAGATTTGACACATTGAACGTTAGGGACTGAAGACCAGATGAATTGTGGAATGACATCAAGGACATCATACCTGAAGAAAGCAAGAGGTCATTAAAAAGACAGGAAAGAAAGAAAAGACCAAAATGGATGTCAGAAGAGACTCTGAAACTTGCTCTTGAATGTCAAGTAGCTAAAGCAAAAGGAAGAACTGATGAAGTAAAAGAACCGAACAGAAGATTTCAAAGGGCAACTTGAGAAGACAAAGTAAAGTATTATAATGACATGTGCAAAGACCTGGAGATAGAAGACCAAAAGGGAAGGACATGCTCGGCATTTCTCGAGCTGAAAGAACTAAGGAAAAAATTCAAGCCTCGAGTTGCAATATTGAAGGATTCTACAGGGAAAATATTAAACAACGCAGGAAATATCAAAAGAAGGTGGAAGGAATATAGAGTCATTATACCAAAAAGCATTGGTCGACACTCAACCATTTCAGGAGGAAGCATATGATCAGGAACCGATGGTACAGAAGGAAGAAGTCCAAGCTGCACCGAAGGCATTGGAGAAAAATAAGCTCCAGGAATTGACGTCAATTTTTTTTCCAAGTAGCTACCTGGCCAACCGACTGGAAGAGATCCACATTTATGCCTATTCCCAAGAAAGGTGATCCAACTGAATGTGGAAATTATTGAACAATATAATTAATATCACATGCAAGTAAAATTTTGCTGAAGATTCGATCAAAAATAGGGTCCTCAAAAAAACAAAGGCAAAAAGAAAAAAAAAAAAAAAAAAAACAATTCCAGTCTCTGTTGTCCAGAGACAACATGAGTAGGCTTGAGTCCCAATTCCACATATTAACAAGGGGACTTGGAATAAGCTATTTAAACCCTCTGAATCTTAGTTTCTTCATCTATAAAATGAACATAATAAAAGAATCTGATTCAGAGAGTTGACAAAGGTCAAACAGGATGTTTATAATATGCTTGTCACAGTAAGCATTCAATACAGCTTAGCTATTATTATACTCCATGACTAATAATTAAAACTTACTGAGGGCTTAACTTGTGCCAGTGTTTTTATTTTAAGTGTTTTACTCATCTTATCTTTTTTAAAAAATTTTTTTTTGTACTTTAGATGAAGGTTTACAGAACAAATAGTTTCTCATTAAACAGTACATATATTGTTTTATGATATTGGTTAACAACCCCACAACATGTCAATACTCTCCCTTCTCGACCTTGGGTTCCCTATTACCAGCTTTCCTGTCCCCTCCTGCCTTCTAGTTCTTGTCCCTGG
>NW_004443970.1:7309663-7311492 GCF_000243295.1 Trichechus manatus latirostris
AAGAGTTCCACTCTCTCCACAGCCTCTCAAACATTTGTTATTTCCAGTGTTTTTGATTCGTGCCAGTAATGCTGGGGTGAGATGGTATCTCATTGTGGTTTTAATTTGCATTTCTCTAATGGCTAGCAATCACAAGCATTTCCTTATGTGTCTGTTGTCCACTTGAATATCTTCTTTGGTGAAGTGTCTGTTCATTTCCTTTGCCCATTTTTTAATTGGATTACTTGTCTTTTTGTTGTGGAGGTGTTGGATTTTCTTTTAGATTTTAGAGAATAGAGCTTTGTCTGACTTATAATGTCCAAATTTTTTTCCCAGTCTGTAGGTTCTCTTTTTACTCTTTTGGTGAAGTCTTTTGACGAGCATAAGTGTTTAATTTTTAGAAGATCCCAGTTATGTAGCTTATCTTCTGGAGTTTGTGTGTTGTTGCTTATGGTTTGTATCCTGTAAATGCCATGTATTAGGGTGTCTAGCATTGATCCTATTTTTTCTTCTATGAACTTTATAGTTTTTGGCTTTATATTTAGGTCTTTGATCCATTTTGAATTCATTTTTGTATATGGTGTGAGGTATGGGTCCTGTTTCATTTCTTTGCAGGTGGACATCCAGTTTTGCCAGCACCATTTGTTAAAAAGACTGTCTTTTCCCATTTGATGCACTTTGGGCCCTTGTCGAAGATCAGGTGACCGTAGGTGGATGGATTTACATCTGGGTTCTCAATTCTGTTCCATTGGTCAATGTATCCATCTGTTGTTGTACCAGTACCAGGCTCTTTTGACTAACATAGATGTATAGTAGGTTCTGAGGTCAGGTGGTGTGAATCCTCCTACCTTATTCTTCTTCTTCAATAGTGCTTTACCTATTCAGGATGTCTTCCCTTTCCATATAGAGTTAACAATAAGTTTTTCCATCTCTTTAAAGAATGTTGTTGATATTTGGATCGGGATTGCATTGTATTTGTAAATTGCTTTGGGTAGAACTGTCATTTTCACAATATTGAGTCTACCTATCCATGAGCACCTTATGCTTTCCCAGTTATGTAGCTCCCTTAGGTTTCTTGCAATAGTGTTTTGTAGTTTTCTTTGTATAGGTCTTTTACATCCCTGGTTAGATTTATTCCTAATTATTTTATTTTTTTAGGGGCTATTATAAATGGTATTGTTTTCCTGATTTCCTTTTCATCATTCTCTTTATTGGTGTATATGAATCCAACTGATTTTTGTATGTTTAGCTTGTATCCTGCTACTCTGCTGAATCTTTCTATTAGTTCCAGTAGTTTTCTTGTGGAGTTTTTAGAGTTTTCTATGTATAGTATCATGTCATCCACAAATAGGGACAGTTTAACTTCTTCATTACTAACTTGGATGCCCTTTATTTCTTTTTCTTGCCTTATTGCTCTAGCTAGGACCTTCAGCAAAATGTTAAGTAGGAGTGGTGATAAAGGGCATCCTTGTCTTGTTCCTGTTCTCAAAGGGAATGTTTTCAGCTTCTCTCCATTAAAAATGATGTTGGCCGTTGGTTTTTCATAGAAGCCCTTTATTATGTTGAGAAATTTCCCTTCTATATCTATTTTATAGAGAGTTTTTTTTATCAGGAGTGGGCACTGGACTTTGTCAAATGCCTTTTCTGTGTCGATTGAGATGATCATGTGATTCGTTTCTTTTATTTATGTGGTGGATTATGTTGATTGATTTTCTAATGTTGAGCCAACCTTGCATACCTGGTATGAATCCTACTTGGTTGTGTTGTATTATTTTTTTGATATGATGCTGAATTCTATTGGCTAGAATTTTGTTGAGAATTTTTACATCTATGTTCATGTGGCATCTTTG
>NW_004443970.1:7312216-7326765 GCF_000243295.1 Trichechus manatus latirostris
GTATGATGTATTTTCATTCTCATTTGATTCTAGGAATTTTTTTATTCCATCTCTGATTTCTTCTATTACCCAGTGGTTTGTAAGCAGGGTGTTATTCATTTTTCATGTGATAGATTTTTTTTTCCTTGCTCTTCCTGTTGTTAATTTCTACCTTGATGGCATTGTGGTCAGAGTAGATACTTTGTATTATCTCAGTGTTTTGGATTTTGTTTATTCCCTCTTTTGTTGTTCTGATGTTGCTCTGTGGCCTAAGATGTGGTCTATTCTGGAGAACGTTCCATGTGCGTTGGAAAAGAATGTGTACTTTGCAGCTATTGGGTGTAGTGTTCTATATATGTCTATGAGGTCAAGTTAGCTGATTGTGCCCTTTAGGTCTTCTGTATCTTTGTTGCGTTTCTTTCTAGATGTTCTGTCCTTTACCAAGAGTGGTGTGTTGAAGTCTCCTACTACTATTGTGGAACTGTCAATTTCTCTTTTTAGTGCTGTTAGAGTTTATTTTATGTATCTTGGAGCCCTGTTATTGGGTGTGTTGATGTTTATTATGGTTATGTCTTCATGAGGGATCGTCCCTTTAATCACTATTTAGTGTCCTTCTCTGTTTTTTATGGTGGATTTTGTTTTAAAGTCTATTTTATCTGAGATTAGCATTGCCACCCCTGCTCTTTTTTGGTAGCTTTTTGTTTGGTATATATTTTTCTATCCTTTGATTTTTAATAAATTTATGTCTTTGTTTCTAAGGTGTGTCTCTTGTAGACTGCATATTGATGGATCCTGTTTTTTAATCCACTCTGTCTCTCTCTGTCTTTTTATGGCTGTATTTAGGCCATTTACATTCAGTGTAATTATTAAGAGGTGTGAGTTTATTGCTGTCATTTTGTAGTGCCTTTTTTTGTGTGTGTGTGTGTGTGGTGCTGACGTTTTCTTTGTTCCTCCTATTCTCTTGTGCTGAATTCCTTTTGTTTGTGGGGTTTTTTTTTTTTTTTCATTTCATTTTTGTAGATTTTGTTTTTACAGAGACTTTATGTTTTTCTTCTTTATTTTGATGAGTTGGTTTGTTAACTTTCCTTGTGGTTACTTTGAAAATTACCGTTATCTTCCTAGGTTTGAACCAGTCTATTATTACTTGGTATCACTTTGTCTTCCTCTCCGTTAGAAGGTTCTATACCTACACTGTTTATTCCCTCTTTTATTGTTCTGATGGTGTTGTTGTCTTTTACAGATTAATCTCTATGTTTCCCTGTTGTAATTCATTTGGTTTTGGATAGTCCTTGAGAGTTCATTTCCTAGGTTGGTATCTGGCTGGTATGATCCTGTGTCCTAGATTCAGCCTGTAGTCTGATGTTGTTTGTTCTCAGATCGAAGGACTCCCTTTAATAATTCTTGCAACTTTGGTTTGGTTTTTACATAGTCCCTTAATTTCTGTTTGTCTGGAAATGTTCTAATTTCATCATCATATCTGAATGAGAGTTTTGCAGGATATATTATTCTTGGCTGGCAATCTTTTTCTTTCAAGGTTTTATATATGTCATCCCATTGCCATCTTGCCTGCATGGTTTCTGCCAAATAATCCGAGCTTAATCTGATTTTTTCTCCTCTCTATGTGATTTGTTTGTTTTTCTTGAGCTGCTGTCATGAATCTTTGTTTATCTTTGGTTTTAGTGAGTGTGATTATGATATTCCTTGGTGATTTTCTTTTGGGGGTCTATCCTACATGGGTTTTGTTGAGCTTCTTGGACGGTCAGCTTTTCATCTTTCATGATATTGGGGGAGTTTTCTGTCAGCAGTTTTTCAATGATCCTCTCTGTGTTTTCCATTTTCTCTACCTGTTCTGGAACTCCGATCACTCAAAAAATTTTTGCTTTTGATTGTATTCCACACAATTCTCAGGGTTTCTTAATTTTTCTTCATTCTTTTTTCTGATTTTTTTCTCAAGCAGAGTTGTAGCCAAGTGTTTGTCTTCAGTTTCAAACTTGCTCCTCAGTCCTTCTATGACACCATCCGCTTCTGAAATCTTGTTTATCTTTTGGATTTCTAATTGTTGTTTTTGTATGATTTCTAATTATGAATTTATTTTGGTATTTTTTTCCTGTAAACTTTCCTGAAATCTTCCATTTTTGTCTGTATTTTCCATGAATTTGTCTATTTTTCCTGATTTTTTCTGCTTTTTGCTTTAACTCTTGGATAGTTCTGAATATTAGAGATTTGAATTCTCTATCAGGTAGTTCTAGTGCCTTTTCTTCTACTGGAAAGTCATCTGATGTTTATTTTGGATGTCTACTGGAACCACCCTGTCCTGTTTTTTAATATGTTTTGATATTGTCTGCTGTCTTTGGGGCATTCAGTAGTTATTTTCCTCATTTATTGCTTGTAGATCTGTTTGTTTCATCCTGCTTTTTTGTTTTATTTGGTTATGTCTGAACAGGTAGGCTGTGCATTCTTTGTTGTTTGCCCATTTATGTGCATGATACTTTTTGCCTCCTTGTCCAATGGGCAGGGTCAATCGTTCACCTACGGTGCAGTAAGGCAGGTCCAGCTTTAGGGGAGTTTCTGGGATGGGTTGTTTGTGGCATGTACTAGGGCCAATAAGGCGGGCTGGGAATCAGTGCAGGGCAGGTTTTGGTAGGCTGTGCCTGTGCTGCTTGGGAGTGTGATGTTCAGCGCACGATGCAGGTAGGCAGGAAGGAGGGGGGAGAGTATGATGTGTGGAGATAAGATGGGTACGGAAAAGACAAGAGAGAAACAGGAGCCAAAAACTAACAAGAAAGAGTGCTAAGGGAGCTTGCTGTTGGAGTGTAGAGCTGAGAGACCAAGAAACGGAGAAAAACGAAAAGGAAAGAAGATAAAGCATAAAAGAAAAGAGTAAATAAAAATCAGAAAAAAGAAAAGCAAATCCCCCAGGGATCCCACTGGTGCAGCTACAATGACTGGGGAAGTGGCTCCCAGGCCACGAAGTACAGCTTAGCTAGAAGGGGTAGAGGTGTCACAAAGCACCAAGTATTCACGAGATAGGGAGAGAAGGTAAGTATAGAAATATGAAAAACAGAGAAATGAAGAAAGAAAAAAAGGGAAAATGGGAGACAAGAAAACAAACAAAAAACAAAGAAAAAGAAAAAAGAAATGCCCAGGATCCCACTGCATGGCTGTGCAGACAGAGAGAGTAGCTAGCAAGCCACACAGTACAGCCCAGCTAGAACAGGCTCCGAAGCCAAGAAAAGAAAAAGAAAACAAACAAATCAAACAGAACAAATGAAAACAAACAAAAAGCCCTGGGGATCCCACTAGGATTGTCGCATGGGCTGGGAAGCAGTTCCACAGTCAAACGGTGTTTCACAGCCTTTCAGGAAGAAACAAAGATGGTACATGGAGCCAACTATTTGAGAGAAAGGAAGGAGAGGTGGTGAGAGGTATGGAAGAGACCAAAAGAAGCAGATAAAAGAAACAGCAGCAACAAACAAATGGCACTCATGGAGCCAGCCAGTGTGGGCGGGTGGAATCCATGTGGCACAGGGCTGAAGCTGGTGCCTCCTGGCCAAGAGACTGTGGCTGCAGGAGGCAGAGGAGTTCGAGTGTGGGTGAAGAAGGGTGGGGGATGGGAAAGCATATATAGCTGGCTTCTGGTTGTTCTGTCTCCTGCTGGAAGCTCCATGAAGCTGCTTTCCCGTACTCCCTGTTCACCGATCTCTGACAGGAGTCCAAGACGGCAAATCCATGCTGCGTTAGCTGATAGGGGACCTCTGCACGTGTCTCTCCTCGTTCTCTGTTCTCTGTCAGTTTCTTATTCCATTCGGTGCTTGGCTGAGTTCTTCATCTCTTCATTTGATGCTTAGGGTTACAGAACTGACGTTTGTCTCATTTGACTTAGTTTTTCAGGTCTTTTCTGTGGAAGGATGGCGTGGTGCTTCTGTCTATAGCACCATGTTGGCTGGAAGTCTGTTACTCATCTTAATGATAACATGACAATTCTGTGAAGTAGGTACTATTACCTCCCATTTTATAAGAAAAATGAAGCACAGAGATTTTAAACAATTTGTCTGATCTCACACAACTGCTAAGTGGTAGGACTGGGATTTGAACCCAGAGAGTTTGACTCCAAAGTCATGTACTTAACAAGTATAACTACATGACAGTACTTCTTAAGTCATTGTACTTAACTTACGGCAAGTCAGTGAGACAGAAAACTGTCAGCAAAAATTGAAAACAATGAGCAACGGATGTTTCCAACCAAAAAAGCATCGACTGGGGCCTGGGATTTTTTTTGGACATCCAGAAAATTCCACTGGAAAAATAACTAAAATGACTGAAAAAGGAGGCATTCCCTTATATAACCAGTTGCTCCTGAAAGAAAAAGAAAAGAATCCCAAATCTTGGCATATGAAGAGGTAATTCAAGAAAAAAATTGATATAAATAGCCAACAGACATATGAAGAAAATGTTAATCCTGACTAGTAATTGAAGTAATGGTAATAGTATGTGATGGTGTGGAGGGGGCAATGGAGGTATAGATTCAAATAACCTTGATTCAGGATGATTTGGCAATGTAGCTCAAAAGCCTTAAACAGTCATACCCTCTACCAACTACTCCACTTCTAGGAGTTTATTCTATACAAAGGAATCATGTCAGTGTTGTTTTTAGGTGCCATCAAGTCAATTTTCTACTTATAGTGACCCCATGTGACAGAATAGAACTGCCCCATAGGGTTTCCTAGGCCGTAATCTTTATGGGAGCTGATAGTCAGGTTTTTCTCCTGAAGAGTCGCTGGTGGGTTCAAAATGCCAACCTTTCAGTTAGCAGCCAAGCACTTAACCATTGTGCCTGTTCATTTAAACATTATTTATAATAGAAAATTGGAAGCAACCTAATGAGGAATTTATTATGCATATGGCTATGAATTTATTGTAAGGAAATGGCTATGGATGTGTGCAAAGATTTATCAGTACAGATGTTCATAATAGTACATATTAAATAATAGCAAAAAAAAAAAAAAAGTAAAAAGTGGGGCAAGAAAATGACCTTCACTGTTAAAAAGAAGGAATTAGTTAGATAAATTATCATGAACCCATATAGTCTGGAAATAACATTGCAAAAATATTATTTTGTATATTAAAAAGACTCAAAGGACATTTACTAAGAGGCTAGTAGTGATAATCACAAATTGTAGGATTAAAAGTGAATTTTATTTTATTTTCTTTTTGTTTTTCCATGCATTAGACAGAAACGTATTAGAGAAAATAAAAATATTATAATAAATAGACTGAGCCAGTCAGTGGAATCCCATGCCTCCCTTGCCACAGTGACTGATGTAAGAGTGACCACATGGAATAAATGGATGTAATTAGGATAAAACCCAAACTTTGGTAGCAGAGAAACTCTCTTCCTTCTTCTGTAGAGTGGGTTGAGGATGTGAGGCCTTGAACTGCTTGGATTTTGTTGAGGACAAAGCTGAAGCATAGAGGAGGGAAGAACTGAGAGAACTGCTGAGAAACGGAGCTGGATACCTGATCAAACCATACCTGAAGCCTTTGACTTTCCTCTTAATCCAGTTTAAATAGTTTTTTTCTTTCCATTAGTTCATATTGTCTCATTGCCACTGTAAGCAACCTCACTTGTGTTTACTCTTGTGTTCTCAAGGCTAGACGGTGAATGGAATAAAAGACACATACTATGAGCTATTAAAACCTGGCAGTAAAGACAGTAGTCATCAACCAGTCCATTAACAACAGCACAGTTAATTCAGGCATGACTAAAAATTGGCTGACCACTGTAACTGATCATTAGACATTAATTCTGACCTATATGTTCCCTCCTTTACGTACGAAGATGATTCTGGGTTCATTGTTAGCAGTAGGCTATTTGAACCTTGTTTCTAAAGAGCCCCACCTCCCACACGCCCCTCTGAACCAGAACATGCCAACTCCTATTGCTTCTCAAAGGTCTTTAGCCATACAAACTCTCGGATTCACAAACCCAAGTTTCTTCCATTCTTTAGATATTGTCTTTGCTATTGTTTGAATTTTTAAAATGCTATCGCCATGTGTATGTACAATAGCTATGTAAATGGTTTTTGCATTCAAAGTTGCTTTTGATTCTTATGTAATAGGGCTTTCAATTCATTGATGTCTCTGTTCATTGTCGGAGCCTTTGCTCACCAGAAAAAGAATTATAATAAATATAAATATTTATATCAGTGTGAAAAAAAAGTATTTCAGGTCTGTATGAGTCAAGTTTGTAAACCACAAATGACAGAAAACCCAGGTTAAACTGCCTCAACAAGGATCCAGGCCTCAGACAATGTTGTTAGGAGTCGGTCCTTCGCTCAACATCTCTTGTCTCTTTCCTTTCTATTGCATCATTTTCAGGGCTATTCTCCCCATGTATAGCAAAAACGTCCATAAAGAAGTTTATATTCTCCTCCCTCAGCAAACGCGGCAGATGACCGTTTCAACAACGGTTAAAATAAAAGTTCTGGATCTTATTTTCATTGGTCATCTTGGGAAACTGTACTCACCCCTGGACCAATCAAATAGTCATTGAATGGAATGCCCTGATTGGTTATGCCTTGGTCACATGCCCACCACCGGAGCCAGGGGTGGAGTCAGCCAGGATGGCGTGGACTGAGAATGGGGGAAGGGTGGTTCCCTAAAAGACAATAGGGTACTGCACATAAAAGAAGAGTGAAAGAATGCTGGGAAGGTAAAAAAATCACAACAACAAACAAACAAAACACATTCATCACAAGATTTCAAAGTTTCTTAAGAAGCTGGCTAGGAGTTGCATTGTTGTTGTCAGTTGCTGTAGAGTTGACTCTGACTCCCATGTACAACAGAACAAAACGTTGCTGGTCCTGTGCTATGTTCATGATCAGGGATATGCTTAAGTCCATTGTTACTGCCACTATGTATTTTGAGTACATTCCAACCTAGGGGCTCATTTTCCCACACTATGTTGGACAATATTCTGTTGTGATACATAAAGTTTTCGCTGGCTAATTTTCAGAAGTAGGTCACCAGGCCTTTTTTCCTAGTGTATCTAGTCTGGAAGCTCCACTGAAACCTGCCCACCATTAGTGACTCTGCTATTATTTGAAATACTACTAGCATAGCTTCCCACATCGTAGCAACATGCAAGCCACCACAGTAAGACAAATTGATAGAAGGGTGATGTAGGAATAGCATTAGCAGCTTTGAATTACTTAGGTCTCTTGTGTTTTCAAGTGACAGAAAACCTAATTAAAACTGGCTTAAATAACAAAGAGACTTTATTGGCTCACATAACTGAAAAGTACGTAGGACTGGCTCTGGTGAGTATAAGTCACTCAAGGATCTGGCTTCTCACCATCTCTCCAGTTTGCCTTTTTGGTGACTTCGTCTTCACACAAAGGCCCCTGGTAACTCCGGGCATTCTCTCCATGATAGCAAATTGCTCTGGCAGTTCCACATTTCCCATCCTTGCCCACACCATCCAAAGAAACAGAATCTCCTTTAGTATATTCCACACAAGTTCTGTGATTGTCACCTCTCTCGTTGGCCCAAAATTGGATTAGGAGTCCCATCCCTGGCCAGTCATTGTGACATGAGGAATAGAGTATGTTGATGGCTTGAGCTAATTAGAGTCCATCTCTGGAACCGGGGGCGGGGTCATGACATCTAGATTCCATGGATAAGAATGGAATAGGGGCGTATTCTCAAAGAAAATCTCAAGGAAAGGTCCCTGGGTGGCGCAAATGGTTTGCATTTGGTTACTGACCTAAAGGTTGGGGGTTCAAACCCACCTAGCGGCTCAGCAGAAGAAAGGCCTGGCAATATGCTTCTGCAGTGCAACTGGGTGGGTTTGAACCTCCAACTTTTACGTTAGTAAACGATCTCCCCATAAGGATTACAGCCAAGAAAACCGTATGGAGCAGTTCTACTCTGTAACACATGGGATCACCATGAATTGGGTTTTTTTTTTTTTTTTTTTTTTGGCTCAAGGAAAATCAGAGTGGGGACATGGGGAATTCATGCCGGGGAGGTAATCCAAAAATGTCTAACTCTGCAGGAGTCCAGGTGACATGTTTTAAACTCTGTCTAGTTGTCAGTTTTGGAAGGGGAAGGAGCTATTAAAGTGATTTCCTGCCTGTGGCTTTAGTAGCGTATCTCTGGTGTGGCAGATTATTGCTACTTTGTGTGGCTAAATGAAGAAGCGTGATTTTATCATAGGTCTTCAACTGCATCTCAACCTTAAACCTTTCAAATGGGCCTGCTGTTATCAAGGGGGTAGACACAATCAGAGCGTCGTGTACATGGCCCTCCACAGCCCACAGGCACCCTCTCTTCTCTTGGGCTGGAAAAACCTAAAAACAGTTATTTTTTTAAAAACGTGTATTTTCATGGAACTTTGTATAGAGAACCATATGGAGCTTTAAAATGTCAGCACACTGGGAGGAAAGCAGGAAGTGTCAAGAGTTTTGTGTTCCTGTCTCTTTTGTTTACCAAGTGGGTTCAAAGTTGTGCTGGTTTAGGAAGAAAAACAAACAAAATATCTCAGCTCTGGGTGACATCTGCCCACTAGGCCAGTAACTGGCTTCTGGTTTTGCAAAGGTTTTCAGTAGATTGTAAAGGCTAGGAAGGAGATGTTTTCTTTTCACCTACAGAAGGGAGTTTGCATGAATTCTTTTGGAGCCAGCCTCTTCTGTGATAAATAAATGTATCTCTGCCAGAGACAGCAAGGAGAAAACCTCAGCAACTGACAGCTCAAGAGGAAAAAAATCACCAAGGCGAATGTCATTGTAAATGAGGGACTGCTTTGAAGGTTACGTGATTAAAATGCTCTGCACAGACAACAGCGGGGCTTGGCATACGATGTGACTAACTGATCTGTTTTTCCATGTAGCAACTGTTGCAGGAAAAATCCCCATCTTGTCTCACATGAGTCAACAGAATTCTGCAAAAGTGTCATAAAATGTCAGTGAAAACATTTCTGCCACCAAGGCCCAGGAGGTGATGATGGTGGCAGCGGCGAGAGGAAGGCCTGGCCAGTGGAGATCGGCCACACATAAAGAATGAGTACCCAGCTGGCGTGTGCTGATGAGTAGACAGGGACAAGGATGGCCAGCTCCACCACACTGAACACTGTCATAGCTTGATGGCTCCAACCTCGCTCACAGAGCATAGCAACAGGTCAACGTCTACTCAAGAGCCTGCATTAACAGGCAGTAAAGAGAGATTTCTTTTTGCAATCCCTGAGTCTTGCCCTGGTGGCGCAGTGGTTAAGAGCTAGGCTGCTAACCAAAAGGTCAGCAGTTCGAATACACCAGACATTCCTTGGAAACCTACGGAGC
This sequence comes from Trichechus manatus latirostris, assembly GCF_000243295.1. NCBI lineage: Eukaryota > Metazoa > Chordata > Mammalia > Sirenia > Trichechidae > Trichechus > Trichechus manatus. The sequence goes on from NW_004443970.1 coordinate 7,321,534, forward strand.
GGCCCTACCCTGTCCTATAGGGTTGTTATGAGTCGTAATCAACTAGACGGCAACTGATTTGGGTGTTTTGCTTTGAGTCTTGCCAGGACTGTTTTATCCATTGGGTTCTCTAGGCTCAAGACATAGGTCCTTGGAGATTTCAGGGGCCATAAACATGGGTGGCCCATAGAATTCTTGCCTTCCATGCGGAAGACCCAGGTTCAATTCCTGGCCAATGCTCCTCATGCACAGCCACCGCCCGTCAGTCACTGGAGGCTTGAGCGTTGTTATGATGCTGAACAGGTTTCAGCAGAGTTTCCAGACTAAAATGTACTAGGAAGAAAGGGCCGGTGATCTACTTCTGAAAATCAGCCAATGAAAACCCTACATACCACAACAGTCCAATTTGCAACCAATTGTGGGGATGGCACAGGACTGGGCAGTGTTTTTGTTTCATTGTGCATGGGGCTGCCATGAGTCAGAGGTTGGCTCAGCACAGCTAACAACGTAAGAACAATAAACATGTGTGAGCCTGGATAGAAAACAATTATTGGTACTAAAATACACAAGAAACTCTACAAGATCTGAGTTAATAAGTGTTTAAATAAATGCTCACAAAGCATAGAATTAAAGCCAATTTAATTAGCTGTTATTTATTATTTATAAAAATTTTATTACATTTGATACCAATTTTTGAGAAATTTTTTTATTGTACTTTAGGTGAAGGTTTACAGAACAAATATTTTCTCATTAAACAGTCAGTACACATACTGTTTTATGACATGGCTAACAACCCCAAGACATGTCAACATGCTCCTTTCTCAGCCTTGGAGGACCTTTTTTTTTTTGGTGAAAATATACATAGCCAAAGATACACTATTTCAAAAATTTCTACATGTACAATTCAGTGATGTCGATTACGTTCTTCCAGTTATGCTGCTATTCTCACTTTAGATGAAGGTTTACAGAACAAAATAGTTTCTCATTAAACAGTTAGTACACATATTGTCCTATGACAATGGTTAAGAACCCCACTACATGTCAACACTGTTCTTACTCAACCTTGGGTTCCCTATCACCAGCTTTCTTGTCCCCTTCTGCCTTTTAGTCCTTGTCCCTAGACTGCTGTGCCTCATTAGTCCCGTTTTGACACCAATTTTAAAGTTAGATGTTTCTCAAAAGAATTTCCAAGTGTGCATGATGTCTGCTGAAAATCAGAGCCAATTGCAAAATAAATGAGTCACTCATGGCCAAATGATTTCAAGAGCAAAAGTGTAACAATCCATTAACATTTTTTCAGCCAAAATTATATTTAATGTAGAAGGTGAGCATGCTTAAATATCTTTGCTAAGATGTGGGAAGGGACCTTCAAAAGAAAGGGCAACTAGGACACAAAGGCCTTTAAAACAGCCTGGGCCCTTGCTAGTTGTTTAGGCACACTAAAACCCGTTGCTGTCGAGTCGGTTCTAACTCATGGTGAACCCAGGTGTGTCAGAGTATAACTGTGCTTCATAGGGTTTTTAACGGCTGATTTTTCAGAAGTAGATTGCCAGGCCTTTCTTTCGAGGCTTCTCTGGGTGGACTTGAACCTCCAACCTTTCAGTTAGCAGCGGAGTGTGTTTACTGTACAGCCCAAGGATGTTTAGTCACATGCATGTTTAATTGATGACAAGGTCCTTCCTTCCACGCATCACATTGGGACCCACACATCGCTACACTAAATGTGGTGCAGGGGCCAGGAGCACACAGAAACCTGTGTAGACTGGTTTCCCTTGTTTTATTGACCATTCAACAGATATTTATGGGCCTAGTATGTTCCAAAGGAGCCCTGGTAGTATAGCGCTTAAGTGCTTGGCTGCTAACCCCAAGGGTTCGAACCCACCAGCTGCACCACACGAGAAAGATGTGGCAGTCTGCTTCCGTAAAGATTAAACCGCTTGCTGTCAAGTCTATTCCAACTCCTAGCGACCCTATATGACAGAGTAGAGCTGCCCCATAGGGTTTCCAAGGCTGTAACCTTTAGGAAAGCAGACTGCCACATCTTTCTCCTGCAGAGTGGATGGTGGATTCGAACTGCTGACCTTTCAGTTAGCAGCCCAGCACTTAACCACTGCATCACCAGGGTTCCTTCTGTAAAGATTACAGCCTTGGAAACCCTATGAGGAAGTTCTACTCTGTCCTGTAGGGCCGCTATGAGTTTGAATCAACTCGATAGCAATGGGTTTTTAGTATGTTCCAAAGAGTCCCTGGGTGGCACAAATGGTTAAGCGCTAGACTACTGACCGAAAGGTTAGTGGTTCAAATCCACCCAGAGGCACCTTGGAAATAAGGGCTGGAGAAATGCTTCCAAAAGGTCACAGCCTTGGAAACCCTATAGAAGGCAGTTCTACTCTGCACACATGGGGTCACCATGAGTTGGAATCGATGGCAACTAACAACAGCAGTATGTTCCAGGTAATGTTCTCGGTGCTAAGAAAACAGACATCCATGAAAATATATAAAATTCCTGCACTTACAGAGTTCACAGTCTAATGGGGGCAAAGACTATCACCAAGTAAGCTAAATATATAATAAAGAATATGGACTATACCATGGACTGCCAGAAGAACCAACAAATCTGTCTTGGAAGAAGTACAGCCAGAATGCCCCTTAGAAGCAAGGATGGTGAGACTTCATCTCATATACCTTGGATATGTTATCAGGAGGTACCAGTTCCTGGAGAAAGACATCATTCTCGGTAAAGCAGAGGGTCAGTAAAAAGAGGAAGACCCTCAACGAGATGGACTGACACAGTGGCTGCTACAACGGGCTCAAGCATAACAAAGATTGCTCAGGACCAGGCAGTGTTTCATTCTGTTGTACATAGGATGGCTATGAATCGGAACCGACTCGACGGCATCTAACAAGTAAGTGTTAAAGAGAAAAGTAAAGCAGAGGGAGAATGTGGAAGGTTGCAATTTTAGACATAGTGGCTAGGGCGAGAGGCTGTTTGGGTAAAAAACTGAAGGAGGTGAAAAAGAAAGTCATGCAGATATCTAAGGGAAAAGCATTCCAGGCAGGAGGAATGGCAAATACAGAGGCCCTGAGGCATAAAACGCTTGGGTAGTTTGAGGAATGCCAATAGGCCAGGGCAATTGCAGAAGAGAAAGCAAGCTGGGACCAACAGTTGATAAGGTCAGAGAGATGTTGAGGAACCAGGCTGGCCAGGGCCTTGTGGCCGTTGTAAGGTGTTTGGATTCTATAGTGAGATGGAATGCCATTAGAGGCAGAACAGTGACATGACCTGAGACTGATTTTAACAAAATTCCCATGGCTGCAGTGTTGGGAATAGACTGAAGGGGAACAACAGCAGAAGCTATGGCAATCACCAGCAAGAGAGGATGATGACTTGGACTAGAGTGTATGTGATGGAGATGATGACAAATCATGAGATGCTGCAAACATTTAAGCTTTCAATTCTTTCTTCCTTCTGTGTGGATACCTCCCTCCTTTTGCCATCATTCCCCCCTCCATTCAGGGGAAACAGAAACATAGCACCCCAAAGTTGGAGTGGGTGTACCCAGAACCCAGAAACACCATCTGGATCTATCCTTGCCCCCTTGGTTTCCCACCAGGGGCGATTCACCAGTAAGCAGGTACGCACCGGCTTAATTGTCTTTGATGTGGTGAAAAACAGGTGAAATTGTGCACTACAGATTAGTAAGTAAGCACAAGTAAGCCCTGCGTGCCTTGCTTATTGGGTAATCCATCCCCGCTCCCACGCCCCATCAGTGGTGCCCAGGAACCTCAAGGGGCCACTGTCCTGGGAGAACAAAGTAAAAGCAAGCTGCTCACAAATGTGAAAGAAAGAAGCCCAGCTACTTGTTTGTTTTAGGAACCAGCAAGTGGCAGGGGGTTTCTTTTGTCCTTGCTTCCTGCAGATAACCTGGGAGATCACTGTGAGGGTTGGTTTCCCTGGCATCCATCTCTTCAGGGCTGCACAGCCATGATCCCCAGAAGCTCAGATGATTTTTCAATATATCACTGATTCCTGGGCTTTACCTTGAAAACTCTGTGGATCACAACGGCCCCATCCTGTTGTGCACGGCCTCGCCATGTGTGGGGGACCAGCTGGATGGCAGCCAACAACAACAGTCTTGAAAAGAGCCCGACATCAGGAAGGATGCACTTTTCCCAGGATGGCCATACAGTACCCTCTCCCACTGGGGCCTAGGTCTCTGGCTGCCAGAAATGGCCTTGTCTTGAGTCCTGGCAACTGTCAGGCTGTGGGGGGCTGTGGTAACAGGACTGGTGTCGAGGTGGGGATCAAACTACAAATTTTAATCATATGAAAGTGGTACTTGCCTATTAAAAAATATTCACACAATACAGAACTTTTATAATGTTTAAAAAAAAAAAAGAAACCCATTGCTGTCGAGTCAATTCCAACTCATAGCAACCCTAAAGGTGCAGTAGACCTGCCCCATAGGGTTTCCAAAGCTGTAATGTTTGTGGTAGCCAATTGCCACATCTATCTCCCGTGGAGGGGCTGGTAGGTTTGAACCACTGACCTTCTGGCTAGCATCTGAACACTTAACCACTGTACTAGCAGGGCTACTTTTTATAAAGTTAAAAATAAAAAAAATTATACTATCTAGGTGAAGCCACCAGAAATTTGCTTCCTTACAGATTCTAGGTGCTTGTTGAAAAATGCAGATTCCTGGATCCCCTTCAAAGTAACTAAAGAAGGAGCTTGGGAGCAGAGCACTATAATAATACACATTTTAACAAGTTCACCAGGTGATTCCCATGCACTCTAAAGTTTAATTTGTCCTTGATCTTTCTATTAACACAACAGTTCATTAACATACACACACAGATATATATGGGATTTTATACATATATAGACAGAGAGAGAGAGACAGCGTGAGGCCCTGGTGATGAAATAATTAAGTGCTTGGCTGCTAGCTGGAAGGTTGGTGGCTCACACCCTTCAGCAGCTCTGCTGGGGTCCTTGGGAGAAAAACCTGGAGATTTGCTCCAGTAAAGATTACAGCCTAGAAAACCCTATGGGGCAGTTCTACTCTGTCAAATGGGGTTGCTATGAATCAAATTGACTCGACAGCACCTAACAACTGTAAAAACCAAAGACCAAACCCATTGCTGTTGATGTCGATTCCGACTCACAGCAACCCTACAGGACAGAGTAGAACTGCCCCATAGAATTTCCAAGGAGCAGCTGGTAGATTCTAACTGCCAACCTTTTGGTTAGCA
>NW_004443970.1:7326865-7329421 GCF_000243295.1 Trichechus manatus latirostris
AACTGTATATATATATATATATATATATATATATATATACATATATACATACATAGTTTGATACATATATACACACATACACAGACACTTGTAAAGATTAAACACAGATGGACTTATACAACACAAACTCAACGCAGCTTGGTTAGTTTGACTCAACAATGTATCACTGATAACCTTTCCTGTCAGTATATGCAGTAAAATCTCATATTTTTAAACAGCTACTTGATATTCCATGGTAGGAATGAGCCATACATTATTTAGCCATCCCCCCACTGATAGGCATTGCGCTGTCTTCGATTATTTGAGGCAGGTTTTGGACCCCATCTTGGCCACTTTGTAGCTGTGTTACCGTGCTCAAGTTATTTAACTTTTTTATGACTTTTTTTCTTCCGTCTGTAAAATGAAGTTATGAACAGTCTCCCACAAGATTGTGAAGACTGAAAAAGCTTGCCTGAGGGAAAGTGTCTGACACAGAATTGGTGAAGAAAAATAATTGAGTAGATAAATAAAAGTTGACTTTCAGTCATTTTCTGACTGGCCTCAGACTCATAGGACTAGAAAAAGTGGTCCTAAACAATCTTCCAGTGTCTTGAGGAGGAGGCTGCAGGAGTGTGGTGGGAAGTGTTGCTGCTATGTGAGCAACGCCACGAACTAGAGATTCAATCACTGTATTGCCCCGCTCTGGACCACTGTACTTATTGCCATGATGCAAATATAAGTTTGAATTTGCTTTTGGGGGTATTTCCTCAACTGTGTTGGACTTTTTTTTTTTTTTCCTTTCAATGTTTTGTTTTTATATAATTTCAGACTTATAGAAAAGATGCAAGAATAGTACAAAGATTTTTTTCATTCATACACCCCAAATGTTAACATTTTACCATGCTTGTTTTACACACACATATACACATTTTATTCCCAAACCTTCTGAGAGTCAGTTGCAGTTAGGGTGATCAACTCCTCCTGGTTCGCCTTGGACTTTCCCGATTTCAACATTAGAAGTCCTGCATCTCAATAAACCTTTAGTCCCTGACAAACCAGAATGATTGGTTTCTGGTTACAGCCATAATATCCATTTACCTGTAAACATGGCAGAGTTTATGTACTAAAAAGAAGGACACAACCACTGTGCAATTATCAAAAGCTGGAAACTTTGATACAAAATACTATCCAAGCTACAGACCTTTTTCAGGTTTTGCTAATCTTACCAATCTTCCTTCTTAAGAAGAAAATCCCAGATCACGTGTTGTATTTAATTGTCCTATCTCTTTAAGATTCTTTAATCTGTTTCAGTTCCTCAGTCTTTGCCTTGCATGGCATTGACATTTGTGAAGAATATAGGCCAAATATCATAGAGACTACCCCTCGATATGGTTTAGTTGATGTCATGATTACTCAGGTTATTTATTTTTGACAGTAATACCATAAAAGTGAGGCACATGGTATTGATTTATCCCATTAACAAGGCATATTAACTGATCACTAGACTGATGTGGTTTCTGCTAGGTTACTATTTTCCCCTTTGTAATTAGTAAGTATGTTGTGGGAAATATTTGGAGACTATGTAAATATCCTGTTTCTGATTAAATTCTCTTCCTTGTTTTAACATCTATTGATGATTCTTGCCTGAATCAATTATTATGATGATGGGTTGCCCAATGCCTGGACTTTTCTTTTTTGAAAATGTTTAATAGTGGAGAATCTTCCTCAGAAGAAGCGCATGGGTTTATGTAGGAGATGGGCAATTTACAGATAATTACAGTACAATGTGCAAATACTCTGTAGTAATACAAAGCAGGAGTACCGGGCCAAATCTAGCCTAACGCCTATTTTTGTAAATAAAGTTTTATTGGATCAGAGCTATGTCCATCCGCTTACCTATTGTCTATGGCTGCTTTTGTGCTGCAGCGGCAGAGCTAAGTTGCAACTGAGACTACACGGCCTGCAAAGCTGAAGGTATTCTCTCTCTGGTCCTTTACAGAAAATATTTGCTAACCCCTGATATATGGCCTGCCCAGAGAATGCTACTCTGAATGAACTTCAGTTTTGTTTAATTCGCACATGGGGAGTATTCATCAACTATAAGTCCTGGAGGGTACAAGTTAGGGGTGGGTCTGCCTTGTTGATAGCTGCCATTAAGTCATGAGGACCCCATGCCTAATGGAACAAAACACTGCTCAGTCCTGTACTATCCCCCATGATCCGTTGCAGATCAGACTGTTGGGATCCATTGGGTTTTCACTGATTTTCAGACGTAGGTAGCCAGGCCTTTCTTCCTAGTCTGTCTCAGTTTGAAAGTTCTGCTGAAACCTGTTCAGCATCATAGCAACACACAAGCCCCCACTGACTAACAGTGGTGGCTATGCATAATGTGCACTGGCCAGAAATCGAACCCAGTTCTCCTATATGAAAGGCAACAATTCTAACACTGACCCACAAATGCCTCCTCAGTCACGCCCTAAACCAAACAAAACCAAAACAAACCCATTGCTGTCGAGATGATTCCGACTCATAGTGACCCTATAGGGCAGAGTAGAACTGCCCCATAGGGTTTCCAAG
>NW_004443970.1:7329642-7350038 GCF_000243295.1 Trichechus manatus latirostris
ATTACGTTCTTCCAGTTGTGCTGCTATTCTCACTTTAGATGAAGGTTTACAGAACAAAATAGTTTCTCACAAGACTGTAAATCTTTACAGAAGCAGACTGCCACATCTTTCTCCCTCAGAGCAGCTGGTGGGTTCAAACGGCCAACCTTTCAGTTAGCAGCTGAGCACTTAACCACTGCACCAACAGGGCTCCCCAGTCCTGCCCTAGAACCTAATAATATGTAAAGCTTCTCATTTAGGTCGCCACACATACTACAGAGGTGTCATGCCATCTCTTACAAGAGATTAACTCTGCTTTTTGAAGTGTAACAATATAAATTACCAACAAGAAAAAAAATTAAGTCATAGTAATTAAATACAATTATCATAATCAGCCTGCGCCAAATCTTTGCAATTCCAAGTATTTCCAACTACTGTAAAATGTCCTCTTTATATCTAGCAAACATTTGGTACAATACTCCAGAGATCAAAATAATTTGAACAACCCTAGCTGTGTGTAACATGAAGACAGAATCTGTTTTGGTATCAGGTTTGGTTAAGGTAAACAATAAGGGTTACTGGGAAGCTAAAAGCCTCAATTACTCATTTACATGTGAAATCATTTTTATTTCCAAAATGTATCTTGTTCACTAAACCTCCCTGTAGGATTAGGCTAAATTAAATGTGTTGCTCAGAGGGCTATGTTTTGTGATGGGAAGAGGAAGTTCTGGAAAATCAATTAAGAACTCAAAGTAACTTAATCCTGTTGATTGTTCCCTTCTGTGGGGAACACCCATGTGGAGCTGGAATGACCAGCTCCAGGAAAAGATCAGGTTTTTAGGCCTATATGATGAAAGCAAAGTAGGGAGTTAACAATCTTTCTGGTGAATTTTGGCCATAAAAGGTCAATCTGCATTTTTTGAAATTCAAAGCAATGAGTTCTTATTGGTAAAAACCCTCCGCAGGAGGTTCCTGCTTGAGATAGTGTTGGGATGAGGAGGGGATAAGTAGAGGAGAATTTCAGTGAGTGATAGAGTTCTTACTAGAAATTATTACTTTATGTTCAAATGAAGCTTGTGATTTCAAAGCACATAAAGCAACTGAAAAACTGAAAGTTGAAGATTTGGAAGAACATAAAGATGAAGCCCCAATGATTACTGAATGACAGAAGACAGAAAAGGAAAAGTAGCTTGATCAGTATAAGAGCAAAGCATAGAAATGTTTGCCCGAGATGTTCACTGAAGGTGGTTAACAGGAATAAAGGACAGAGCGGAATGAGGATTCCCTGTGTGGTGCAAATGGTTAAGCACTCGCCTACTAGCTAAAAGGTTAGCGGTTTGAACCCACTCAGGTGCCTCAGAAGATAGGCCTGGCAATCTACTTCGGGAAAGGTCACAGCCTTGAAACGCCTATGGAGCAGTTCTACTCTGTACACATGGGGTCACCATGAATCGCAATTGACTCAATGGCAACTAACAACATTGGCAAAGAATGGCAGTGTCCTGAAATGGGCACCTAAGAGAGGGCAGGGCATGGTCTTTTGTTTTTGTAGCCATCTGTAGCCACTTCTGGCCTCAGCACAGGGCATAGGAGTTATCTGCTATAAGCAAAGCGAAAGGCGCCTTTATCCACAACAGCTGGGGACTATTCAGAATAATTGAATAATAAGTGAATGTTCTAGTTTCCTAGAACCCCTGAATTTCTATAGTTTACTAGGTATTTTCACAGACATTGCTTATTATCCCAGCACACACAGAAATACGCACTATCAGCCCCTATCTTACAAATAAGCGAAGTGAGGACCAGAAAAGTGAAGTGACTTGCCAAAACTCAAGCAAGTCTCAAACATAGGCCTCTGGATTTAAGACTGTGCATTTTACAGGACACCACGGGGTCTCTCTGATTTGCCAGCCGTATAAGTCAGTGTGCCAGCATGAAACAGTGTTTACCCCAGATGGTTCAAATGGAGAGCTTCTAATAAAGGGTCTACAAGGGTACAGAGAGCAAACAAGGATGTCCAGACACCAGAGACCTGCAATAGAGGGAAGCCGTTACAACCCCTAAGAGTTGAAGGACAAAGGGGAGGATATAGTGGACTGGAAAACAACATCATGGTAAGTGGAGAAAAAATTCAAGTCAACAATTCCATTCCGCTTGGATCAACAATCAATGTCCATAGAAGCAGCAGTCAAGAAATCAAACAACCTATTGCACTGGGCAAATCTGCTGCTAACGACCTTCTTAAAGTGTTAAAAAGCCAAGATGTCACTTTGATGACTAAGGTGCGCCTGACCCAAGCCATGATCTTTTCAATGGCCTCATATACTTGTGAAAGCTGGACAATGAAAAAGGAAGACAGAAGAAGAACTGATGCATTCAAACTGTGCGTTGGTGCAGAATATTGAATATACCGCGGACTGCCGGAAGGCAGAGGTGGGGAAGAAGCACCCTAACCTCCCTCTTCCCTGGCCCTTCATTCTCCTGCCAGTGCCCTCTGGGGCTGTCAAGGGATGAGGCCACCCACGTGGGTCAGCCTCTCTGGGCAAAGAGCAGGACAATGGAGTATGGAACCAGGAAGGGATGGGCTTGCGAGGGAGGGTGAATAAAAAGGAAATAACTAACACTCCAACGGTCATAAAGATGGAAAAAAAAACCCAAAAGACCCAACACTATAATTAAATTTAACATAATTTATATAAGCTCAGGCCCATCATCCTTATCTGAAGCCCTTTGGACCAGATGCATTTTGGAATTCAGAATATTTTGTGTTCTAGAAAGATTAATAGACTGCACCAACTGTATATTATACAATGTGCTCCAGCAGGGTCTGGGGCAGCACCCTGTATAACAAAACACATTTATATTTCTGCAGCAAAATATATGACTCTTTACTCTAAGTGAGATAAATAAATGACTTGCAAGTAATTTATTCACTCATGTCAATATTTGCTACCAAACGAGTTTGGGTGCTAAACTTAGGGGAAAAAATTGGATTTCAGAGTTTTTAGGATTTTGGAATTGTGGATAAGGGATTATATTGACCAGTAATTCACTTTTCAGAAGGTACCCTAGGATTTTTGTGGCAATTGATTTTCAAAATTATGAATGGTGGTTGTCCTTACATTGCCTTTCTTTTAATACTTATATATGTATATATTTTCTGGACTCTAGAAAAATGGGAATTTACCTTATGTAATTTTTAAAATTATTATTAAAATATAAAAGAGGATGGCAATTTACTAGAGAGGCTTCATCCTGGAAATGATTCAGAACAGGATTCCTTTAAATAGCAAGCATCCTGGTAGTTACAGTTTGGCTTTCTTGACAAAAAATGGAGTTCCACACTACTTTTCCTGAGGGGGGCTGGATAAGAAGTCAAGGGCAGGACCCTGAAAGTGAAGGGAACATCTCCTGTCTCCAGCTCCCTGAAAGGTTGGCAGTATCTGGCGTGCCCAGGTTAGCAGAGGGAGGAAATGTTACTTGGAATTTAGTGTGGATCTTTAATGGTAATTTTGCTGGCAGCCATTCCTGGTCTCTGAAGCTCTGAAAACCACAATTCTCAGAACGACTTAACAGGAAGCCTCACCCATTAACAGAGGAAGCTGAGGAAGGAAGGAAAGATGGCAGTGCTGGTGGAGGGTTAATGTTTCAAACAATAAGCAAAGTCAGATGCCTTGGGACTATGTGGTCAGAGGAAGCACCCCCATCCACACCTTCCTCCCTGCCTCCCAACGCTCTCCTATTTACTCTGTATTCTTGCCAGCCTGGGTAACTCCTCATTTCCCATCCCAGGAGGACTCAAGTGTCCTGTCTCAGAGCAGCATTTATACTCAGGGTTCCCTCCCTCTGGATGGCCTTCTTCCTCCTACTTCACATCATCTCCAGTCCCACTGCCAAACTAGTGCCATCCTTCAAGACCTTCAAAACTCAGCAATGCTCACCTGTCCTGCAAGGATGCAATTACTGCCTTCTCTTCACTATGCCAGTCCGGACTTTGACTTTCCTCATGATTCTCCCATATTTCATTTCATCTTAGAGGAATTGCTTTATTCCATTTTCAAAATTAAAAGTCTTGTTCAATAATTAATTTTGTTTTCATTAACTGATCAAGGCATTTATTCAAGACCTACCATGTAGGTAAGATGCCAAGCTTGGGAATTTGAAGGCATACAAGACAGAGCTCCTGCATCGTGGAGCTTAATGTCTAGTAGAGATGATAGGCAACATCAGAACAGACTATCTGGGAACATATACGAGGGACATGGTACCTAGTCTTGGTGTGTGCTTGTGGGAGGTGGTCAGGGAAGGCTGAGACCTCAAAGACAAGTCAGAGGTAGGCTAATGAATGGTGGGTGGAGGATATTCCTGGCAGAGAGAACATCATGGCAAAGGGCCAGAGGCTTGAAAATCAGGACATGTTCCAAGAACTGCAAATAATTGAACATGGCTGGTGTATAGAAGTCAAGCAGGGCAGGGTGGTGGAGAAAGGATTAGGGAAAGGTGAAGCTGGACAGTTAGCTGAGGCCTGAGCATGAAGGGACTTATAAACCTTGCTAGGGAATTTACATAGTTTAGTCCGTGGTGTCTCATGAGTGACCTGTATAGACAAGACACTCCATTAGGTCATAGGGCCAAATATGATTACCTGGTATCTTAGGTTTCATTTACCACAGAAGCAGATCCTGAAACAGATTCAAGAGCAAGTAGGTTAATTGGGAGATGATCCCAAGGACTGGTAGGGAAGCTGGGAGGTGGGTCAGGCTAGAGAAGGCAGCCAATACAGGGATGTCTCTGTGAGCAGTCCGCTCAGATTCTGGAGATCAGTGGAGAACATGCCTCAGAGTCATTCCACCTGAGGGCTGAGGAGGCCAGGTATTATCCACTGGCACCCACTGGTCATTGTTTGAAGGCTGCTCTCAGGGGTGTTAACTCCCCACACCTGTGGCCTGCCCCAGGTGAGGGCAAGCACAAGCCTTCAGCCAGGCAGAGAGACATGGGTGCAAGAGGAAGCCCTCGGCCATGTGTAGGAACAGTGAGTGAAGAGAGGGTGTGGGTGGGACATGAGCATCTGCTACATCTGGGTATTCATGTAGAATCAATGGCGGTTTTTGGTCTTTCCCTCTAGTCGTTAGTCAGGGCAGGAAAGAGTGGCATGCTCAAGGAGGTAACTGAAGAGTCTGATGAAGGGATGATTCGCAGAGGTGTGGGCAGGTGAGTGAGCCCCAGGGAGGCAAGGTGCCAGGAAATAGCATCAGTGGGAGGCCAGGTAGCACTCCCAGGCCTGAAGAGGAGGAACCTACAGCCTCCTCACCCCTCAAGTGGGAGGACTCTGAGGCATGTTCCCCACTGTCTTCCAGATATCTGAGCCCAGGTCTCACAGGCAGCAACTTGCTCATCAGTGCACCCAGGATTGTCTGCCTTCCCTTTCCTGGCCCACTTCCCCACTCTCCCAACAGTCCTAACTGGAATCTCTTCCCAATTAACCTAATTGGTGGCATCTGGTGATAGCTGGTGTTGAGGGAAATAGGTTGCCTAACAGGAGTGTAGCCTTATGTAGAAAACTGCAGACCTACCAAATCACAGTGGTTAAAAGCTCAGCTGCTAACAAAAAGGTCGGTAGTTCGAATCCGCCAGCTGCTCCTTGGAAACTTTATGGGGCAGTTCTACTCTGTCCTATATGGGTCGCTACGAGTCGGAATCAACTCAATAGCAACGAGTTTTTTGAGCTAAGGTCTCTGGGTGGCACAAACATTTTGCCCTCAACTACTAACCTAAAGGTTGGTGGTTCCAATTCACCCAGCAATGCTGTGGAAGAAAAGCCTGGTGATCTGCTTTTGTAAAGATTACAGGCAAGAAAACTCTATGGAGCAGTTCTACTCTGTAACAGATGGGGTCATCATGAGTTGGAATCCACTCAACAATATTTTTGTTTGTTTTCAGGGAGGAAGCTGTGGGAGGCTTTGGATGCTGCAAATGGTTACCACACTCAGCTGCTAACCAAAAGGTTGGAGGTTTAAGTCCACCTAAGGCACCTTGGAAGAAAGGCCTGGCAATCCACTTCCAAAAAATCAGCTATTGAAAACCCTATGGAACACAACTCTACTCTGACATACATGGGGTCACCATGAGTTGGTGTTGACTAGATGACAACTGGTGCTGGTAGGGAGGCAGCTGGGGAAGAAACACTGTGCCCCACCCACCCCCGAACCCCTAGCCATATGAACTGAAATCCAGAGGGCAAGGGGTCGTCATTGGTACAGTCCCAAGAGAAGTGCCTTCCAGGCAGTGAGCAGTGAGGAAAAGGGTGGAGAGCACATCTTGAGGGGCAAATACAGAATATTCCGGCACACCTGTCTCATACCAAAATGTAGATTTTAACCTGTGCTGTTCAGATAGGCTCTCTATCTACCAGGAAACTCATGACTTCATGACACCACACAGCTTTTCCTTGGAGCCCTGGTGGTGCAGTGGTTATGAGCTTGGCTGCTAACCCAAAGGTCAGCAGTTTGGATCCACCAGCTGCTCTTTGGGAACCCTATGGGGCAATTCTACTCTGTCCTATAGGTCGCTATGAGTTGGAACTGACTCGACAGCAGTGGGTTTGTTTTTTTGGTTTTTACCATTTACCAAGGAACCCTGGTGGTGCAGTGGTCAAAGTGCTTGGTTGCTAATGAAAAGGTCAGCAGTTCGAACCCACCAGCCACTCCATGGGAGAAAGACGTGGCGGTCTGCTTCCGTAAAGATTTATAGCCTTGGAGACCCTATGGGGCAGTTCTACTCTGTCCTGTAGGGTCGCTTTGAGTCTGAACTGACTCAATGGCAAGTGGGTTTGGTGGTTTGGTTTACCATTTACCAACTTATCACTGGCCCCATACTCCTTTTGCCTCAAGATAACCAGATCAGCTGGGCAGAGCAGGTGTTAATAGTCATTTTCTATTCAGCCAGGAGCCCAAATCCTGTCTTTTGATTCAAAGTCCAGCATTCACTCCAGTGTACCATGTCTTCTCAGAAAATAAGTCATTGCTGCTCCACCAATTATTAATATTTATCGTTACAGCTTTGTAATCGTTTAGTCAGTACTTGGAGTCAGTAACCAAATGCCTCGATCTCTGGAAGTCTCTTTTAGTTTCACATTTTTTAATGCAATAAAATATCTGACTTAAATTAGTTGTGATCTAAAGAGGGTATATTGTATCTCCTCTGTCAAATGTGGGGTTTCATGTAAATCTGCTTGGGCAGAGGGTAGATGGCAGAACCAAAATTGATGAATGCTTACTATGTGCCAGGCAACATGTCAACATCAGCACTTGGAAAAAAAAATCAAACCCATCGCCGCTGAACTGATTTCGACTCACAGTGACACAGTGTGTTACAGATGAGAACTGCTATATAGGGTTTTTTGTCCGTAATATTTATGGAAGCAGATCACCAGGCCTTTCTTCTGAGGTGCCACTGGGCGGGCTCGAACCAGTAACCTTTAGGTTAGTTCCACCCAGGGGTCCTATCATCACTTTATACGTGGAGAAATCGTGGCCCAGAGAGGTTGAGTAACTTGCTTAAGGTGACACAGCTAGTGAGGCCAGAGCCAAGATTGAAAATGATTCCTTACTGACTCCAAGTTCCATATTCTACTTTTTTAGTAAATGTTTCTTGTGGATTACTGCTAAGAAAATCAATACTAGCTATTTTTGGAAACACAACAAGCAAACATAAATAAGCACACTGAGAGGAATCACTTTTGCGTCCTCAGTGACAGCATAATCATCCCTCTTGCAGCGACTTGCCCTTCCAGTTTCACTGGCGGCACTGGCTGAGAACCTGGGCTCTGGAGTCAGACCACCGGGCATCAGATCCTGGCTGTCACGTATTCCCTATGTAACGTTGGACCAGTATTCAATCTCTCTGTGCCTCTGTTTCCACATCATTATATTAGGATTAATTTAGTCCTTATCACTAGGGTTGTTATGAACTTTACCACCCACTGCTGTCGAGTCAACTCCTACTCATAGCATCTCTATAGTACAGAGTAGAACTGCCCCATAGGGTTTCCAAGGCTGTAATCTTTGCGGAAGCAGACTGCCACATCTTTCTCTCATGGAGTGGCTGGTGGGTTCGAACCCACTGACCTTTCAGTTAGCAGCCAAGTGCTTTAACCACTACACTACCAGGGCTCCTCCGTTATGAACGTCAAATGAGGTTAATAGCGGCTGGCATAGATCAAGCACTCAGTAAGATCAGCTGTAATTATTATTAGCCTATAATGTGCATTGCCCTATTGACCTGATTAAAAAAAAAAAAAAAAACAGGTGCCATCAAGTTGACACTGACTCATGGAGACTCCGTGCATGTCAGAGTAGAACTCTGCTCCATAGGGTTTTCAATGGCTGTGAGCTTTTGGAAGTAGATCACCAGGTCTTTTTTCCAAGGCTGCTTGAGTGGACTCAAACCTCCAGCCTTTAGGTTAGCAGTGGAGTGCATTAATCGTGTGTACCACTCAGGGACTCCGATCTACATGATAGATTATGTAAATATGATTTTAATTCATCACCTCGCCTAGAGAACATAGGAACAACCTTAAAGCACCAAGAATCCAGGACCCAAGGGTTTTTCAGTATTTTACATTTAGGGCAGCAGCCACGACATATTATCTATCTCTAGCCTCAGTGCCTGGCGTGTACTAGGTGTTTAACGTTTATTGAATGAATAAAAATTTTCAATTAAAAAAAAAAAAGAATCCAGGGCCCAGAGAGAGAGAGAGAGACCCACAGGGGCTGGGTGTTTTGTGACCTGAGTGACCTGGTAATGTCACAAGTGACGGCAGAGAATGCACTCCACCAACCAAGTGGCCATCGAGGGGAGGACAGTTCTCGTCAGAAACATATTTTGGTCTGTGGTTTCTTCGAGCCATTTTTATCTTCACCAAATGACCCCCTTGGGAAAATGAGGCAGCTCGACATATATAAATAGCCAAGATGCCAGGGAGGAAGGAGAGGTTTCCCAAGAGTGGGCTGTGGGAGCTGAGTTGGGCCTAGCCTCTGGTGCATGGGGGGGGCATTCAATCAGTGTTGCTGAGGAATGGATAGGATTAAAGGATGTCCATCGTGGAGGCTTTCCTCCCTCCTTGGACAGGGGATATTACCTTGGTGGTGAGTAGCAACTCTGGAGTCTCAGGCTATGTCGGGGCTGACCTTGGCTGAGGCAGGGCATTTACTGGTCTTTCCTCTAAGGTGAAAGTAGGAGACATTCTGGATCCCTGTTGTGTCTCCTGAGAAAAGCCTGTCTGCAAATGTCCAGTGAGGTCCCTGAGCTGCTAATGTTATAAGGGAAAGGAGAAGGAACACCTTCGCCTTCTCATGGGAGTCAGTGTGCTGGGGGCAGGGGGTGTCTCTGATTTATTCCCTTACTTGTTTTCTCACTCACCAGTCAGTTACTGGGTGCCTTCTCTATGCCAGGCACCCGCCAGTTAGCCTGGATATAAAGATGAACAAAACCAAAGACCAAACCCATTGCCATAAAGTTGATTCTGACTCATAGCAACCCTATGGGACGGAGTAGAACTGCCCCCATAGGGTTTCCAAGGCTGTAAGGCTATAAATCTTTACAGAAGCAGACTGCCTTATCTTTCTCCCATTGAGTGGCTGGTGGGTTCCAACTGCCGACCTTTCAGTTTGCAGCTGCGTGCTTAACCACTGCACCACCAGGGCTCCTAAAAATGAGTAAGACCCCCCAATAATCTCATAGGAGCCCTGATGGCACAGTGGTTAAGTACTCTGCTGCTAACCAAAAGGCTGGCAGTTCAAATCCACCAGCCGCTCCTTGGAAACCCTATGGTACGGTTCTACTCTGTCCTATAAGGTCGCTGTGAGTTGGAATCGACTCAACAGCAATGGTTTTTTTTTTTTTTTTTTTTTAATAATCTCATAGCCTGTTGAGTGAGGTAGACACACAAGTAAATTATTATAATTCCACAAGATAAATACAATGATAATCAAGCTAATGTGTTACATTTATTGAGTGCTTACTAAGTGCCAAGCACTATTCTAAGCAATTTACATTTTAACTCATATAATCCTCAGAGTGATCACATTATTATCCCTATTTTACCGATAAGGAAACTGAGTTCCAGAGATGTGGAATAGCCCAGGGTCACAGAGCTAGTTGCTATGGCTGTGGAAGTCAGCACACGAGTAGAGGCTGGAGGGAAGAGCCAGCACAAAGACCTTGAGTCAGGTATCAGTTTAGCATATGCAAAGGAGAGAAAGGAGACCCTTGTGGTTAAAGCCTAGTACAGGGTAGCTCAGAGGGCCTCCAAGGCTGTGGAAAGGAATTTGGGTCTGATTCTTCAAAGCTCTCCTACTTTTTAAGCAGGGACACGCTAAACCAAAACAACAACAACAAACTTGTTGCCCTTGAATCCATTGTGACTCATAACAACTTTATAGAACAGGGTAGAACTGCCCTATAGGGTTTCTTTTGGTTAGCAGCCAAGTGCTTAACCACTGCACCACTAGGGCAAATTAGGGATGTCCTCCCACCCCATTCCCATTGCCATAGAATCAATTCTGACTCATAGTGACACTGTAGGACAGAGTAGAACTGCCCCATAGAGTTTCTTAGGCTGTAAATCTATGGAAGCAGATTGCCACATCTTTCTTCTGCAGAGCAGCTGGTGGGTCCCAAATGCCAGCCTTTTGGTTTGCAGCTGAGCACCTTAACCACTGCACTGCCAGGGCTCCTTAGGGACACACTAGGGCCTGATATGGTCCTTATAAAGTTCTCTTTGGCTGCGAATGGAGAATGAACAATAGTAGAAAAGGACTGGAAGCTGGGAAATCACCCAGGTGGCTATTGCCATCATCCTGGGGAGACAGCAGGATAGTAAGGGTGGAGGTCAAGATGAAAGGCTGGGTCTAGGTGTTGCTGGAGACCCTGGGAAGCACAAATGGTTAAGCATGAGACTAGTAGCTCAATGGTTGGAGGTTTGAACTCACCCAGGGGTGCTTCAGAAGACAGGCCTGGTGATCAGCTTCCAAAAAGTCACAGCCTTGAAAACCCTATGGAGCAGTTGTACTCTGCACACATGGGGTCGCCACGAGTTGGAATTGACTCGATGGTAACTAACAATAACAGGTGTTACTGACAGGACTTGTTGATGGATGCAAAGGGTAAGGGAAAGAGAAATCACTAGCTTCTGTGAATGAAGATGCCATAAGGGAGATGGCAAAGAAAGGACTGGGGCAAGAGTGGAGGCAGGAGGGAGTGCTGCGTTTGATATGTTTATTAAGCGTCCATTGGTCTTAGAAGACATGGGTCCAAATCAGAACAAGGACACCTGGGTTGAGAAGCCTGTTGGGGTCCACGATAGGGGTTGGGGTCACTTCCGTGTGGGGTTGCAGGACCCTGGTTCCCAAACCTGGTTTCCCAACAGAAAATCCTAGAAAGTATATTAAAATGCAGATTCCTGGGCCCTACCTCAGACCCACTGAGTCATAATACACGAGGGTTTGGTCCAAGAATCTGTAATTTTAACGGGACTAATGTAGAGTTATGTGGGCAGTAGTGGTTCAGGGGTAGAATTCTCATCTTCCATGTGGGAGATCCAGGTTTGATTCCCAGTCAGTACACCTCAAGCCCAGCCAGCACCCTTCTGTCAGTGGAGGCTTGCATGTTGCTGTGATGCTGAACAGTTTCAGTAGAGCTTCCAGACTAATACGGACTAGGAAAAAAAGCCTGGCGATCTACTTCTGAAAATCAGTCAGTGAAAACCCTATAGATCACAATAGTCCAATCCCATTGTGCATGGGTTCGCCATGAATGGGGGGCTGGCCTGATGACAGCTAACAACAACAAAGTGCAGAATTAAGTAATAATAGCTCACCTCACTTTTATAAACACTTTTTATGTGCCAGCTCTTTATATTCATTGTTTACTTCAGTCTTGTAAGCATTCTATGAAATGGGTGCTTTCCCTAATTCATGTTACAAATAAAAACACTAAACCTTAGAGCAGCTAAGTAATTTCCCCAGTCTGATAGCAAGTCTCAGCATCTGTGGAATGAGGAGTTCGGCTACATAATCTCAAACTGTAAATTGAGTCCATGAATCTTCTGAATTTTCCAGGGCTTTGAACCAGTTCATTCTGGTTTGATCCCCTACTGATAATTTGCATTTCTACCCTAGATATACTGAATCAGATCTACAGTTTAACAAGATCCCCAGGTGATTCTTATCAGCAAGCTCTATAAGAATGTATACATAAGAATCACCTTGTGATCTATAAGAATCCATTGAGGATATTATTAAAATGCAGATTCTGATTCAATATATATGGGGGTAGCAGTGCAAATTCTCAGCAGGGGATCAAACCAGAATGAACTGGTTCAAAGCCTTGGAATTTTCAGGCCCCCTTTCTGTCTTTCACCCAGGGAGTTTCTTTACTGCCTATGTTTAACTTCAGAAAAGTGATTTTCAGCTTCTCCTTGTCCTAAGTCTAGGTTAGAATGTTTCAGCTGTCTGTCGATCTCCTCTGAGTAAATATTTAAATTGGATTTAAACTTTTCCTCTTCAGCCTTTCTAAATAAAAATCAATTTTGCCCTCTGGACTGTGTCTGCTGCTTCCCGTTTATTTAAGAGCTCCATTAATTGCACACACCACGAGGACTCGTGAGTGGAGTGCTGGCAAATGGCCGTGGTTAAGACAGGTAGGCTGACAAGCCTGGCTGACCTCTTCCCAGCCTGAGCAGGCAAAGCCAGGCCTGGGTTCTACAGTCCTCTGCTTTGCCTGGTTGTTCTGGCCTATCCTGGTCTTTCAAGGTTGCTGTCAAGGTCTTTCACAACACTTTTAATTAGCTGAATTCTGTCACAGCTTCCTCCAGGTAAAAGTCTCCTGCCCCAGAGAGACTTTCAGATACCAGAGTCAATGCCCAAGATTTCCTGTCAGATATCACAAGTTGTAAACAGAAAAATGCAGCTGTTTACTTTCTTTAGGCGTTAGATCCCTGGGCCCTCAGAGACAAGTTGACTGAATGAGGAATTGAGAATGCTGAGTTGGCCTGCCACCGAATTCTGGTTGGCTTCCAGAAATTCCATCTTTCCCACCTCACTCTCCCCTCCCTTTATTTGTAATTCAGCTGCAGTTTATCAAGACGTGACTCTTGTTCAGAAGGCCCTGCAAAATCAAAAAAAGAAAAAGAGACATTTCTCTATCCTTATCTCCCCAACCGTCCTCTCTCCTCCCTGTTCTGCCATAAACCCTGTCAGCTTGCCAAGAGCCACCCAGGAACAGATTTCCTCTCTAATCTGTTGCATCTGTTCACCCACTCCTACTCCCTGCTAATCCCTCTGAAGGCACTGTTTGCCACAAATGGTTTGAGACAACTGGGAGCGAGATCATGGGGCTGATTCATGTGACTCCAGTCACTCGCATTTGTTCTGTTTCTTTCTGAACGCGGAGGGGCAGCCCCCTACGTTCTACCCAGTGAAGTGATGCTGGACAAGTTTCTTTAGTCACAGGGCCAGTTCCAAACTCCAAGTCTGGGAAGCCAAGCCTTTGTCATTTATGCATTTGTGCTCATCGATTTTACGCCAATGACTTAGCTGTATTTGTCTGGGAATCGTTCTGAGAAGCCATGGGAAAGTCAGGAGGCTTGGGTGGTATTTATGGTTCAGTAATTGTCTTGCTGTGGGGCCCTGGCTCCGGAAATAATCCCTCTGAGCCTACATTCCTCCATTTAGAAAACAGAGGGAAATCTTCCATCTACCAGCTATTTTTCAGGTGCACTGAAATCCGCTGATAAAAGCATTGATTTTTTTTCATCCTTTTCCTTCTATAGAAACAACTTGGTACTTATCCTTCCATTATTTTTTTGCCATGTTCATATAATCATCTATAAACATCGAGCTGTGTCTATACAGATACCTATGTAGGGTGTTTGTCATTGCTTTACTTGTGTGTCTACAAGATATAGAATACATACATATACTTTTCTGTATCTTGCTTTTTTTCTCGAACACCTAAATTGAATCCTTAATTCACCTGGTTTAATTCCAGCTTGTGTGTTGCTATGATGCCGAACAGACTAAGAGGAACTAGGAAGAAAGGCCCAGTAATCTACATTTGAAAATTAGTCAATGAAAACCCTATGGATCACAAAGGTCTGATCTGCAACAGATCATGGGGATGGTGCAAGACCAGGTAGTGTTTCATTCTGCTGTACATGGGGTGCATGATTTGGGGGCTAACTTGACAGCAGCTAACAACAACAATTCCAACTTATTTTTTTTTTAATGGCTATATATAACTCAGTGGTGTGGCTACACTACACCCGCTTCTTCACTTATCGACATGATTAGATTCCAAAGAACAGGTCGTTAAGTAAAAGCTGGCATTATGTGAAAATGGAAGATGACCACATCGGATCACAAAACGGAGAATGACTACATCATTACATAACTGCCGAATTTCATTAGTACATAACTGCCAAATTACATCATTACCTAACTGCCAAATTACATCATTACCTAACTGCCAAATTACATCATTACCTAACTGCCAAATTACATCATTACTTAACTGCCAAACCACTGACAATCATGATCCAGCCAAATTTAACCATCACAGCCGGCATTACTCTCACCTCACACCTTGGTGCTCATTATTACCAGAAGTACATTCTTAATCTGCAAAATAGTTGGATAGTAGATTTTTTATTATTGTCATAAATGTGAAATGTCAGATAACAAGATAGTCAATAAGTGAGCAGTAAGTATAGAATTTATTCAACCATTCCCATATAGATAATGTTCACTTTTAGTTTTTTGGTTTGTTTTTGTCACTTTTTGCCATATGTAAATATGTCCTTAGGTTTTATAGCTTTTATTCTTTTTTGTTGTTGTTGTTTATGGTTGTAGTTTAAATGAAGTTTACATTTCAAGTTAGTCTCCCATACAAAAATTTATACATACATTGTTACATGACCCTAATTGCTCTCCCTATACTGTGACAGCACACTCCTCCTTTCCACTCCTGATTCCTCATGTCCATTCAACCAGCTCCTAGCCTTCTCTGCCTTCCCATCTCACCTCCAGACAGAAGCTGCCCATTTAGTCTCTTGTATTTACTTGAGCTAAGAGGGACACTCCTCTCGAGTATCACTTTGTGTCCCACAGTCCAGTCCGATCCCTGTCTGAAGAGTTGGCCTCAGCAATTGTATTAGTTCTGAGCTGATAGAGAATCCGGGAGCCATGCTTTCTGGGGTTCCTCCAGTCTCAACCAGACCATTAAGTCTGGTCTTCTTACTAGAATTTGAGTTCTGCACCCCACCTTTCTCCTGCTCCATCAGGGACTCTCTGTTGTGTTTCCTGTCAGGGCGGTCGTTGGTGGTAGCCAGTATAGCTTTTATTCTTAAGGGATACATTCCTGGGAGTGGGATTTCTGGGTCAAAGATGTATTTTTAATTACAACAGATATGCCATGTTGCTTTCCAAAAAAGACTGCATTAATACATATTTTCAACCAGAAATGTGCTAAAGTCCTCACATCCGCTTTGGTAATGGGGATTATCGGTGGCTTTCACTTTCCCACCTGTTGGGTGTAAATTGCTGTCTTATTGTAGCTTTATTTGGTATCTCCCTGATCACATATGAATTTGAGCTTCTTTTCATATGTGTTGGCCACTGGGACTTGCTCTTCTGTGAATTGCCTATTCATATCCTTGGCTCAATTTTCTGTTGAGATGTTTATCTCTGTATTGTTTGTTTTATAAGAGTTCTTTGTATATTATAGCTATTCAACTTCTGTCTGATCTCTGGGTTGCAAGTCTTCCCCTGCTCCCCAGTCTAGTGTTTATATGTTGACTAATATATGGTATCTTTTCCAAACAAAAGGTTTCATTTTTATTTGGTCAGATATGTATATCTGTCCTTTAATAGCTTCTGGGTTTCCAGTCTTGATTAAAAAGCTCTTACCAACCCTACATTTTACATTTGGTGTTCTAAAATTATTTTCATTTTCACATTTAGGTTTTCATTTTATTTTTTAAGATACTATTTTATTGGTTTTTCTATATATGAAGACAAATATAACTTTGACCAAATATGAAAAAATAATGCATAGTCATATGTTACCCATGGTGCCAATTATTATAAAAAAGTATATATGTAAACGTAATTTTATTATATAGATTATATACAGAATTTCAGGAATTAAAAATAACATGACAAATATATACCGGGTGGAATGACATTTAAATATTACTAAAAGTCAATCAGAGGTCATTTTTTAATTATAATATTTTATTGTGTTTTTGGCAAAAGTTTACACAGCAAATTAGGTTCCCGTTTAATAATTTCTATACATATTGTTCAGTGACATTGGTTACATTTTTACAATATGTCAACGTTCTCATTATTTCCATTCTGGTTTATCTGTTTCCATTAATCTAGCTTCCCTTCTCCCCCTTAGGTTCTCATCTTTGCTTTAGGGTAAATGTTGATTGTTTGGTCTCATATAGATGATTTTTTAAAGGAACACAGTACTCATGGGTGATATTGTTTATTTTTTGAGCCAATTTATTATTTAGCTGAAAGGTGACCTCCTAGTGTGGCTTCAGTACAAAGTTTAAAAGTTTATTTAACAGCAGTTAAATAAATTATGATATAGTCATACAATCGAATATGAGGCAACTATGTAATTAAGGACAAGAAAGCTCTTTTTGTACTGCAAATATCTTGGAGACATTAAGTAAAAAGCAGGATTCAGTGTGTATAATATGCTACACTTTGTCTGAAAAGATGGAAAAAATATGACTCTATATTTGTATTTGGTTGTATATGTATGTCATGTTGAACTGTGTCCTTCAAAAATATGTTTCGACTTGATTGGGCCATGATTCCCAGTATTGCATGGTTGTCCTCCATTTTGTGATTTTCATGTGTGTTGTAAATCATAATCTCTGCCTGTGGTTAAAGAGGATTAGGGTGGGATGTAACACCCTTGCTCAGGTCACATCCCTGATCCAATGTAAAGGGAGTTTCCCTGCAGTGTGGCCTGCACCACCTTTTATCTTACAAGAGACAAAAGGAAAGGGAAGCAAGCAGAGAGTTGGGGAACCTCATACCACCAAGAAAGCAGTGCCAGGAGCAGAGCATGTCCTTTGTACCCCGGATTCCTGCGTGGAGAAGCTCCTAGTCCAGGGAAGATTGATGACAAGGACCTTCCTCCAGAGCCGACAGAGAAAGCCTTCCCCTGGAGCTGATACTCTGAATTTGGACTTTGTAGCCTACTAGACTGTGAGAGAATAAACTTCTGTTTGTTAAAGCCATCACTTGTGGTATTTCTGTTACAGCAGCACTAGATGCCTAAGACAATGTATAAAGAAATTCTGGAAGGATACATATGGTTGGGGCTGAGGTGGAACTGGGTGGATGTGGGACAAGGATAGGAGAATGGTTTTCACTGTATAATTTCTAAATTTATTTTTCATTTTATATTAAATGTTTTCTTGTCTATTCTCAGACATTTATTCTTCTATATAAATTTTAAGACGATTTTATCCATTTCCAACCTTCTCAACACTGCTGGCATTCCAACTGTGATTGCATTAAATTTCTATTTTATTTTGGAAGAATGATTTTTTTTTATCATACTGTCTTCTCAACCAAGATTATGAAACATTTTTCCAATTTTTAAGATCTTGGTTTAGACACTTTGATAAGATGTTATAGTTTTCTTTAAGTGGCCTTCTTATTAAATTTATTCCCAGTAAAAATTTTTTTATTGTGAATAAAACATATTCCCCATTTTTTTCTAGGTGCTTATTGCCAGAAGAGAGAACATACCCAGTTTTTTTGTTTTTAATTAATTCTAGTTGAATTTTATATGATCATTTTGGGTTTTTCAAGTATACAACTGTATCATCTGTCAACATAGACAGATTAGAATCTTCTGACATTTTTACCAATTATTTCATATTCTTGCTGTAATGAATGTGCCAGAACCCCAAGACAATGTTACATAATTATGATGATTATGACTTTCCTTTCAAGTTCCTGATTATAATGGAAATGGCTTTAGTGCTTTGCCATCAAGAATAATATTAGATTGAATCATGTGAAACATTTTTATTGTGGTAAAAAAATATATAATGAAACATTTTCCATTTCAACAATTTTTACATGTGCAACTCAGTGACATTGATTATGTACATCATATTGTACAACCATTACCACTCTTTATTTGCAAATTTTTCCATCACTCTTAGCAGAAACTCCGTGACCTCTAAGAAATAACTCCCTTTCCCCTCTGGTAACCAATAATAAACTTTGCTCTCCATACATTTGCTTATGAAAGGTATTTCTTATAAGTGGGATCATACAATATTTGTCCTTTTGTGACTTATTTCACTTAGCATGATGTTTTCAAGGTTCATTCATGTTGTAATATGTATCAGAACTTCATTTCTCTTTATGGTTGAATAATATTCCATTGTATATATATATAGTGAGGATGGCACAGGATCTGGTAGGGTTTCGTTCCGTTGTACGCAGGTTCTGTTGCTATGAGTCGGAACCAACTCCACGGCACCTAACAACAACTCTCTCTATATATATATATATGTATATATATAGTTTTGTTCGTTTATTCATTTATCTGTTGATGGACATTTAGCATTTAGGTTGCTTCCACCTTTTGGCTATTGTGAGTAGTGCTGCAATGAACATTGGTGTAAAAGTATCTGTTTGCTTTCCTGCTTTCAATTCTTTGGGGTATATAACTAGGAGTGGAATTATTAGGTCATATGGTAATTCTAGGGAGCCTTGGTAGCACAGTGCTTAAGCACACAGCTACTAACCAAAAGTCAGTGGTTTGAACCCGCCAGCTGCTCTGTGGGAGAAAGATGTGGCAGTATGCTTCTGTAAAGATTTACTGTCTTGGAAACCCTATGGGGCAGTTCTACTCTGTCCTATAGGGTCACTACGAGTCGGAATCAACTTGAAGGCAACAGGTTTTTTTTTTGTTTTTTTAATGGTAATTCTATTTTTAACTTTCTGAGGAATCACCAAACTTTTTTCCACAGCAGCTGTACAATTTTACAATCCCACCAGCAATGGATGAGGGTTCCAATTTTTCCACATCCTTGCCAACACTTGTATTCTGTTTTTATGATCTTAGCCATCCTAGAAGGGGTGAAGTGGTATCTCAGTGTCATTTTGATTTGTATTTCCCTAATAACTAACGGGAGCCCTGGTGGCACAGTGGTTAAGTGTTTGGCTGCTAACCAAAAGGTTGGCAGTTCGAATACATCAGCCTTCCTTGGAAACTCTATGGGGCAGTTCTACTCTGTCCTATAGGGTCGCTATGAGTTGGAATTGACTCGATGGCAATGGGTTTTTGGTTTGGTTTAATGACTAATGACACTGAGCATCTTTTCATGTACTTGTTGGCCATCTGTATATCATCCTTGATTAAATGGCTATTCAAGTCCTTGGCAAATTTTTTTAATTGGTTTTTTTGTCTTTTTGTTGCTAAGTTGTAGTTTTTTATATATTTTTTTTTCTCCCGTTCTGTAGGTTGTTTCTTCACTTTGTTGATAAAGTCCTTTCATGCACAAGTTTTTAATTTTTTTATTGTACTTTAGATGAAAGTTTACAGAGCAAATCAGTTTCTCATTAAACAATTAATACACATATTGTTTTGTGACATTGGTTGCCAACCCCACGACATGTAACACTCTCCCCTTCTCGACCTTGGGTTCCCTGTTACCAGCTTTCCTGTCCCCTCCTGCCTTCTCGTCCTTGCCTCTGAGCTGGTGTGCCCATTTAGTCTCGTTTTGTTTTATGGGTCTGTCTTATCTTTGCCTGAAGGGTGAACCTCAGGAGGGATTTCAATACTGACTTAAAAGGGTGTCCAGGGGCCATACTCTTGGGGTTCCTCCAATCTCTATCAGACCAGAAAGTCTGGTCTTTTTTGTGAGTTAGAATTTTGTTCTACATTTTTTTTCCACCTCTATCCAGGACCCTCTGTTGTGATCCCTGTCAGAGCAGTAGGTGGTCGTAGCTGGGCATTATCTTGTTGTGCTGGACTCAGTCTGGTAGAGGCTGTGGTAGTTGTGGTCCATTAGACCTTTGGACTAATCTTTTCCTTGTGTCTTTTGTTTTCTTCATTATCCCTTGCTCCAGATAGAGTGAGACCACTGGAGTATCTTAGATGGCCCCTCATAAGCTTTTTTTTCTGTTTTTAATTGTTGTGGTTTAAGTGAAGTTTACATTTCAAGTTAGTCTCCCATACAAAATTTTATACATGCATTGTTATGTGACCCTAATTGCTCACCCCATTCTGCGACAGCATACTCCTCCTTTCCGCCCCTGATTCCCCATGTCCATTCAACCAGCTCCTAACCCTCTCTGCCTTCCCATCTC
>NW_004443970.1:7350138-7375917 GCF_000243295.1 Trichechus manatus latirostris
AAATTGTTTTAGTTCTGGGCTGGTAGAAAATCCAGGGGCCATGCTTTCTGGGGTACCTCCAGTCTCAGTCAGACCATTAAGTCTTGTCTTCTTACTAGAATTTGAGTTCTGTATCCCATCTTTATGCTGCTCCATCAGGGACTCTCTGTTGTGTTCCCTGTCAGGGCGGTCATTGGTGGTAGACGGGCACCATCTAGTTCTTTTGGTCTCAGGCTGATGAAGTCTCTGGTTTATGTGGCCCTTTCTGTTTCCTGGGCTAATACTTTCCTTGTGTCTTTGGTGTTCTTTGTTCTCCTTTACTACAGGTGATTGGGACCAATTGATGCATCTTGCAAGCTTTTAAGACCCCAGACACCACTCACCAAAGTAGGATGCAGAACATTTTCTTAATAAGCTTTGTTATGCCAATTGACCTAGATGTCTCCTGAAAGCATAGTCCCCAGACCCCTACCCCTGCTACTCTGTCTCTCAAAGTATTTGATTGTATTCAGGAAACTTCTCAGCTTTGGTTTAGTTCAGTTGTGCTGACTTCCCCTGTAGTGTGTGCTGTCCTTCCCTTCGCCTACGATTATTCTTATCTACTATCTAGTTAGTAAATAACCCTCACCTTCCCTCCCCACCCCAGTAACCATCAAATAATGTTTTCTTCTGTGTTTAAACCTTTTCTTGAGTTCTTATAATAGTGGTCTTATACAGTATTTGTCCTTCAGTGACTGACTAAATTCACTCAGCATAATAAGTTCCAGCTTCCACCGTGTTATATGATGTTTCATGGCTTCATCGTTGTTCTTTATCATTGCATAGTATTCCATTGTGTGGATGTACCATAATTTGTTCATCCATTTGTCCATTGATGGGCACCTAGGTTGTTTCCATCTTTTTGCTATTGTGAACAGTGCTGCAGTGAACACCCTCATAAGTTTTTAAGACCCCAGACACTACTCATCAAAGTAGGATATAGAACATTTTCTTTATAAACTATGTTATGCCAATTGAGCTAGATGTCCCCTGAGACCAAGGTCCCCAGCCCTCAGCTCAGTAATTCCGTCCCTCAGGGAGTTTGGATGTATCTAGGAAGCTTCCATGACCTTGCCTTGGTCAAGGTATCCTGACTTCCCCAGTATTGTGTACTGTCTTACCCTTCACCACAGTTACCACTTATCTATTGTCTATTTAGTGTTTTTTCCTCCCCTCCCTTCCCCCCCAGTAACCATCAAAGGTTGTTTCTTTCTGTGTGTAAACCTTTTCATGAGATTTTATAATAGTGGTCTCATACCGTATTTGTTCTTCTGTGATTGACTTATTTCACTCAACATAATGCCCTCCAGATTCATCCATGTTATGTTTCATGAATTCATCATTGTTCTTTATCATTGCATAGCATTCGACTGTGTGTATGTACCATAGTTTGTTATCCATTCATCTTTTGATGGGCACTCAGGTTGTTTCCATCTTTTCAGTATTGTGAATAATGCTGCAACGAACATGGGTGTGCATATGTCATTCATGTGATGGCTCTTATTTCTCTAGGATATATTCCTAGGAGTGTGATTGCTGGATCGTATGGTATTTCTAACTTTTAAAGGAAGCACCGTATCGTTTTCCAAAATGGTTGTAAAATTTTACATTGCCACCAGTGGTGCATAAGAGTTTCGAGCTCTTTGTAGCCTCTCCAACATTTGTTATTTTCTGTTATTTTGATTTGTGCCAGTAATGTAGGGGTGAGATGCTATCTCATTGTAGTTTTGATTTGTATTTCTCTAATGGCAAGTGATTTTGAGCATTTCCTCATGTGTCTGTTAGCTGCCTGAATGTCTTCTTTGGTGAAGTGTCTGTTCATATCCTTTGCTCATTTTTTAACTGGATTATTTCTTTTTGTTGTAGAGGTGCTAGATTTTCCTATAGATTTTAAAGATTAGACTTTTGTCAGATTTGTCATAGCCAAACATTTTTTCCCAGTCTGTAGGCTCTCTTTTTTACTCTTGGTGAAGACTTGATAAGCAAGCATATATGTTTAATTTTTAGAAGATCTCAGTTATCTAGCTTATCTTCAGGTGTTTGTGTATTGTTATTTACAGTTTGTATGCTATTTATGCTGTGTATAAGGGCCTCTGGTGTTGACCCTATTTTTTCTTCTATTATCTTTATAGTTTTTGGTTTTATATTTAGATCTTTGATCCATTTTGAATTAGTTTTTGTGTATGGTGTGACAAAAGTTTTTAATTTTAATGAAGTACAATTTATTTTATCTTTTGTTGCTTGTGCTGTTGGTGTCTGATTTAAAAATCCATTGTCAAAAACTAGACCTAAAGCATTACCCTTGTTTTTTTTCCTAAGAATTTTATGGTTTTAATTCTTACATTTAGGTCATTGGTCCATTTTGAGTTAATTTTCATATATGGTGTGAGGTAAGGGTCCAGCTTCATTCTTCTGCTTGTGGAAATCCAAAAGTCCCAGCACCATTCATTGAAGAAATTATTCTTTCCCCACTGAACGGGCTTCACACCGTTGTCGAATATTGATAGACCATGAATGTATGGGTTTATTTCTGGACTCTCAATTCTATTCTGTTGGTCTATATGTCTGTTGTTATGCCAGTACCAGACTCTTGTGATGACTATAGTATATAAAAATAAATTTTATTGTGCTTTAGGTGAAAGTTTACAGTGCAAATCAGTTTCTCATTGAAAAATTTATACACGAATTGTTTTGTGACATTGTTTGCAATCCCCACATTGTGTCAGCACTCTCCCCCTTTCCCTTTCCACCTTGGGTTACCCGTATCCATTCGTCCAGTTTTCCGGTCCCTTTCTGCCTTCTTGTCTTTGCTTTGGGGCAGGTGTTGCCCATTCGTTCTTATACACATGACTGAACTAAGAAGCCTGTTCCTCACTGTGTTACTGTTTGTTTCACAGGCCTGTCTAATCTTTGGCTGAAAGATGGACTTTGTAAGTGGCTTCAGTTCTGAGTCAGCAGTGTGTCCAGGGGCCATAGTCTTGGGGGTTCCTCTAATCTATGTCAGACCAGTTAAGTCTGGTCTTTTCTATGTGTGTGAAATTGAATTTTGTTCTACAATTTTCTCCCACTCTGTGATCCCTATCAGAGAAGTTGGTGGTGGTAAATGGGCACCATCTAGTTCTTCCGGGCTCAGGCTGATGGAAGCTGTGGTTCATGTGGCCCCTTAGTCTTTCAGACTAATATTTTCCTTGTTTGTTTTTTTTCATTTTCCTTTGCTCCAGATGGAATGGGACCAATAGATGTATCTTACATGGCTGTTCACAAGCTTTTAAGATCCCAGGCGCTACTCATCAAAGTAGGATGCAGAACATTTTCTTTATGAACTATGTTATGCCAATTGAGCTAGATATCCCCTGAGACCATGGTCCCCAGACCTCAGCCCCAGAAGCTCGATCTCTCAAGGTGTTTGGATGTGTCTAGGAAGCTTCCATGACTTTGTCTTGATCAAGTTGTACTGACTTCCCCTGTATTGTGTGTTCTCTTTCCCTTCACCAAAGTTAACGGTTGTCTACTATCTAGCTAGTGATTTCCCCTCCCCTCCTCTCCCCTTCCTCATAACCATCAAAGATTGTTTTTTTCTATGTGTAAAACTTTTCTTGGGTTTTCATAATAGTGGTCTCATACAATATATTTTTTTTTTTGCAGTTGACTTATTTCACATTTCACTCAGCATAATGCTCTCCAGATTCATCCATGTTGTGAGATTTTCATGGATTCATTATTGTTGCATAGTATTCTATTGTGTGTATGTACCCTAATTTGTTCATCCATTCATCTGCTGATGGGCACTTAGGTTGTTTCCATCTTTTTGCTATTGTGAATAATGCTGCAATGAACGTGGGTGTTCATATGTCTATTCATGTGACGGTTCTTATTTCTCTAGGATACATTCCTAGGAGTGTGATTGCTAGATTGTATGGTATTTCTATTTCTAACTTTTTAAGGAAGTGCCATATTGATTTCCATAGCAGTTGTATGATTTTACACTCCCACCAGCAGTGCATAAGAGTTCCAATCTCCCTGCAGCCTCTCCAACATTTTTTTTTTTTTTTTTTTTTTTTTTTTGATTCATTCCAGTAATGTTGGGATGAAATGGTATCTCATTGTAGTCTCATGTCTGTTCATATCTTTTGCCCATTTTTTAATTGGATTGTCTTTTTGTTGTTGAGGTGTGGAAGTATTCTATAGCTTTTAGAGATTAGACCTTTGTCACATGTTTATCTTTGTGCATTGTTAGTTATGGTTTGTATTGTATTTATGCCATGTATTGGGGCCCCTAGCATTGTTCTATTTTTTCTTTCATGATCTTTATCGTTTCAGGTTTTATATTTAGGTCTTAGATCCATTTTGAGTTAGTTTCTGTGTATGGTGTGAGGTATGGGTCCTGTTTCATTTTTTTCACAGATGGACATCCAGTTTTGTCAGCACCATTTGTTAAAAAGACTGTCTTTTCCCCATTTAATGGACTTTGGCCCTTTGTCAGAGATCAGCTGACCACAGGTAGATGGATTTACATCTGAGTTCTTGATTTCTATCTCATTGGTCTATGTGTCTGTTGTTGTACCAGTACCAGGCTGTTTTGACTACCACAGCTCTATAGTAGGTTCTGAGATCAGGTAGTGTGAGGCCTCCTACTTTGTTCTTTGTTTCAATAATGCTTTGCTTATCTGGGGCCTCTTTCCATTCCATATAAACTTAATGATTAGTTTTTCCATCTCCTTAAAGAATGCTGCTGGTATTTGGATCAGGATTGTGTTATATCTGTAGATCACTTTGGGTAGGATTGCAATTTCATGATGTTGAGTCTCCCTATCCATAAGCGTGGTATATTTTCCCATTTATGTAGGTCTCTTTTGGTTTCTTGCAATAGTGTTTTGTAGTTTTTTTTTTGTATTGGTCTTTTATGTCCCTGGTTAGATTTATTCCTAAGTATTTATCTTTTTAGGTGCTGTTATAAATGGTATTGCTTTCCTGATTTCCTTTTCGAAGTTCTTGTTGTTGGAGTATAGGAATCCAACTGATTTTTGTATGTTGATCTTGTATCCTGCTACTCTGCTGAATCTTTTTATTAGTTCCAGTAGTTTTCTTGTGGAATCTTAGGGGTTCTGTATGTATAGGATCATATCATCTGTGACTAGGGATAGTTTTACTTCTTCCTTTCCAATTTAGATGCCCTTTATTTCTTTTTCTTGCCTTACTGCTCTAGCTAGGACTTTCAGCACAATGTTAAATAGGAGTGGTGACAGAAGACGTCCTTGTCTTGTTCCTGTTCTCAGAGGGAATGGTTTCAGCCTCTCTCCATTGAGAATGATGTTGACTGTTGGTTTTGTATAGATGTTCTTTATTATGTTGAGGAATTTCCTTTCTATTCCTATTTTATTGAGAGTATTTATCACGAATGGGTGTTGGATTTTATCAAATGCCTTTTCTGTGTCAATTGAGATGATCATGTAATTCTTTTCTTTTGTTCTATGTATGTGGTGGATTATGTTGATTGATTTTCTAATGTTGAACCATCCTTGCATACCTGGTATGAATCCCACTTGGTCATGGCGTATTATTTTTCTATATGATGTTGAATTTTATTGGCTAGAATTTTGAGAATTTTTGCATCTATATTCATGACAGATATTGGTCTGTAATTGTATTTTGTTTGTGGTGTTTTTGCCTGGTATAGTATTATGCTTTTAAGTATGTTTTCAAATCAGAAAGTGTGAGCCTTCCTACTTTGTTCTTCTTTTTCAAGATTGCTTTGGATATTCAAGTCCCCTTGCAATTTCATATAAATTTAAGAATTGCTTTGTCCATTTTTGGAAAAATGGCTGTTGGAATTTTGATGATTGAGTTGAATATATACACCCACTCCTAAATTATTGACATGGTTAAGGTTCCAAAGACCAATACATTATGCAAAAATCAGTGTTATGCAAAAATGGAGGATGATCACATCAGATCACAAAATGGAGGATGACTACATCATTACAAAACTGCCAAGTTACATCATTACATAACTGCCAAAACACGAGAATTGTGGCCCAGCCAAGCTGACACATAACCTTCACCATCATAGCCAGTGTTATTCTTGCCTTGCACCTTAGCATTCACTACCACCACATAAACGTCGTTAATGTGCAAAATAGTCACACAGTAGATTTTTTTACTATTGTCGTAAATATGAAATGTTGGATAATGAGATAGTTGATAAGTGAGGAGTAGGTGTAGATTGCTTTGGATAGTATTGACATCTTAATAATATTAAGTCTTCTAATCCATGAACATGGAATATCTTTCTATTACTTAAGTCATCTTTAATTTCTTTCAGTAATGTTTTACAGTTTTCAGTATACAAGTCTTTCACCACCCTGGTTAAATTTATTCCTAGGTATTTTATTCTTTTAGATGCTATTGTAATTGGAATTGTTTCCTTAATCTCCTTTTCAGAATGCTCATTGCTGATGTGTAGAAACTCAACCAATTTTTGTGTGTTGACCTTGTATCCTGCCACTTTGCTGAATTCTTGTATTACCTCTCATAGCTTTCTCACGGATTCTTTTGAGTTCACTCTATGTAGGATCATGTCATCAGCAAAAAGGGATAGTTTTACTTCTTCTTTCCCAATTTGGATTATTTTATTTCTTTTTCTTGCCTAATTGCTCTGGAAATAGTTGTTTTATAGGCCTAAAAAATTCAGTATTAGAAATTTCACATGATCCTCAAGATAATTATTTGCTCTTGGCTTCTATACTTATTTTACCTAAAGTTTTTATTAGAAATGACTGCTGAATTTTGTCAAATGTCTTTTTGGCACTCATTGGTAGCATCATATAACCTTTTAAATTAATATTGTGGTTAGCTGTTACATTGGTGACCCTAAAAAATCACATATCCCAGATCCCACCCTTGTGTAGTTTCCTCCCTACATTGACTATGGGCATGCATGGAACTTGCTTTAGCCAAGTGGACATTAGCATGATGCACTCAGAGCTTGACAAGCACTTGTACAATGGACTTGGTCCTCTTAGAACACTCCTCCTTAGAGGCCAGACTCCATGATGTAATGAAAATTGAATTAGGCAATAGAACGATGAGAGAACATCTTGGACACTCCAGCCAAGAACTTTCCAGTCACATGAGTGACTCAGCTACTGCATGTGCAGCAGAACTACCCTGCTGAGCCCAGTCAAACCACAGAATAACAAGAAATACAATGTTGTTGTTTTAAGTCACTAGATTTTGGGGGTAATTTGTTACATAGTAAAAGGTTATTGAAAATATATAGTAATGAACTATGTTGATAGATTTCCTGATACTAAACTAACCTTGAATTATTGGAATAAACCCTACTTGATTATGATGCTATTATTCTTTTGATTTATTGCTAGATTCTATTGGCTGATTTTATTTAAATTTTTGAACTTATGTTTAATTAATTAGTTGATTTTCTCTTTTAGTTATAACTTTTTACATTTTTATATGGCTAGAATTATTTAAGTAACATTTAATTATCCAATTTTAAAAGATAAAACTCAACTGCAACACCATCTGGTACTAATGTCTTTTTCAGTCGTGGTTTTAAAATCAACTTTCTAATTTCCTGTATGAAACCCTGGTGGCATAGTGGCTAAGTGCTGTGGCTGCTAACCAAAGGGTCGGCAGTTCAGATCCTCCAGGCACTCCTTGGAAATGCTATGGGGCAGTTCTACTCTGTCCTGTAGGGTCGCTATGAGTCAGAATCGACTTGACTGCAACGGGTTTGGGTTTTTTTGGTTTTATGGTAACTGAAGTCTATTCAGTTTTTATAATTCTTCTATAATTCTTTATGTTGATATTTTGTTTAAAACTTAAAACATAAAGCATTTCCTTTATGTTTTCAATTTTGCATCCATTTATGACTTTTAATCTCATCTGTATAATGTGGTTGTGTCTCCTTTCTCAATTACAAACTTACATGTTTTGCCCTCTCTCTTCTGTCCTGAATAAAGTTCATTAATCTATTTTATCAGTGTTTTCAAATAATTAGCTTTTGGACATTTATCTTTCATTTTTTGTTGATTTCTATTTCAAAATGTTAGATTTTATCTTTATTAATTTTATCTTCCTAGTTTCTTTTGGCTTATTTTCTTATGTTTTAAAATTTTAATTTCAAGTTCCAAAGAGCTAACAAAATAAGCCCCCAAAATATGCATAGCTAAGCAACAATAATTTTTTACTAAAATAGGATTTTTTTCTTTAAAAGCAAGCTTTTGAAAACTTCAATATTTCTTTTTACTCCTGCAACATGCATCCCCCTTCTTTTTGGCAACAGAACATCAATTTCCCTTTGGGGACAAACCCTCCCATCCTCTTTCTCAGTCTTTGTAATCTCACCTTCAAGTTCAAGGTGAAGACACATGACTCAGACAAACCTAATCAGATTTTTGCATCTTCCCAGTCGGTGAAGTGAGTGATTGGACCCGGGATGGGTACATGAAACAAGATGGGCCAATCAAATCTCTTCCCAGGGTTTGCTAGAACTATTGGGGAAGAGGCTCTCTCTTTCCTGAGTTGTCAGGTCCTATGAATCAAGAGAGTCTAGAGCTTCTGGAGGCTGTCTTTATTGTCACCAGAAGGAGCCTCTCTGAGAATGAAGTCAACGCCGTGGAAAAGAGACAAAGAGATTCTTAATGACATCAGTTGAACCCTTGAGTCATGCCTGGAGCGGATTCACTCCCTTGGAACATTTTAATTACTAAGTCAATAAATTCCTACATTTAAGTTGTTTAAGTTGGGCTTCTGTCACACGCCATAGGATAAATCCTGATAGGCCCAGACTGCGTGGTGGTACTTTCCATGAGAAGCAGGTCCCTGTGTGTCTCTTGGCGGAGAGGGGTCAAGTCACCACTGGCTGAGTCACCCACACATAGGCCTTGCATCTCTGGCCTTCCCAGCTGCATTCTTCACAGTTCCTGACTCACTCCTTTGTGGAAACGCCCACTCCCTTGGCCTTCTCAGCACTACAGCTTTCACATTTCTTGATTCTCCAAGTCCTCTGATTACCTCTTAAATGGTGGTGTTTTTAGGGGACTAACAGGAAAAAAAAAACCTAAACTTTTATTTGAAAGTTAGCTGAAGTTTGAACTTTTTGCCTTGAGACAGAGGCAGAATTGGTCTTTAGAATTTTCTTTTAATATTTTGGTTATAGAATCACTTTCATGGGTCTATTTGGCTGGCAAGGCAGGAATGCTACAAAGAGACCAGCCTGGCCAGTGTCGAGGGTCTGTGTTAGGATGAGGGGAGAGGAATGGAGCCATATTTACCATACTGATCTGAACCTGGCTTCTGAGACTGGGACATGCAGACCCTTTGTTGTACTTGCAGGGCAATAGGACAAATATAGCATGTCTTTCTTGGGGGTCAGTTTTACTCCAAGATTTGAGGAGGATAGATTACTTATAATTTAAAACACTTATTCTTTAGAAAAGAAGGGAAAATCCATGTGAATCTTTAAGACTTCAAAGAAATTTTATGCTTATGTCAGTCTGTTTTGGCCAATACACCTCAGTGACATAAAATTATGATGTAATTTCTACCTTCTTAAGAAAAACCCTCTCTTGACCCCATATTCCCCTTTGTCTATGGCCCCTTTAATGGTCTTTCTTTATAGCAAAATCCATTCAAAGGGTTGGATCTAAATTTATTACATCTACTTCTCCTCCTCCTATTCTCTCTTAAACCCACTCTGATCAGTCTTTTGCTCCCACTTTTTTCTCGTCAAGTTCCCTAGGTACTGCAAACAGTTTGCAGTTGACTACTAATCTAAAGGTTGGCAGTTTGAACCCATCCAGCAGCACCACAGAAGAAAGGCCTGGCAATCTGCTTCTGTAAAGATAACAGGCAGAAAAACCCAATGGAACAGTTCTACTCTGTAACACACGGGGCTGCTGTGAGTCAGAATTGACTCAACAACAATGGGTTTGTTTTGTTTTTTTTTTTTTTATCTTGTGAAGTCACTAGTAGCCCCCCTGTTGCTAAATTCAATAATCAATCATCTGTCCTCAGCTAATTTGAGTGTTATGCGGAATCTGATGTAATCACTCTCTCCTCCTGAAAACTCTCTCTTCACTTGGCTTCCAGGACCCTACATTCTGCTATAGTCCTCTGTCTTACAGTGGCTACTCCTTTCCAGTCTCCTTTGTTGGTTTCTTCTCAATTCTCATACCACTTAGTATTGGGGTGCCAGGTCTCAGCCCTTGGGTGTCTTCTTTATCTACATGTTTTGATCTGTTGATCTCAGCCAGTCTCACAGCTTGAAATACTGACCATATGCCAACAACTTCCCAATTTACATCTCTAGCCTGGACCTTTCCCCTGAATTCCAACTGCATTCTTGACATCTCCACTTGGATGTCTAATAGGCATGTCAGACTAAACAACCCCAGAAAGGAAACTTCTAATCTTCCCACAGCAAACCTGCTCTTCCCCCATCTCATTCAACTCCATCTTTTGGCCCCTGTGATGGTTAATGTTATGTGTCAACTTGGCTAGACCATAATTCCCAGTATTGTGTGGTTATCCTCCATTTTGTGATCTGATGTAATTATCTTCCATTTTGTGTGTTGTAAATCCTAACCTCTATATGTTAGTGAGGCAAGATTAGTGTGGGGTTTATCTTGAATCACAGCCTTACAAGAGGGCAAGACTCAAGTCACACTCTTACTCAAGTCACATCCTTACTCAAGTCACACTTTTACTCTGATGTAAGGGGAGTTTCCTTTGGGGTGTGACCTGCATCCAATATATATATGGATGTTCTGGCAAGGTGATCCCTTGCTCTGGATCCTGCATCCAGCTTATCATCATCTGACCTTCTTGGGACTTGACCCAGTTTTTGGGACTAGACCTAGCAGCCTGTTGTCCGACCAATTCTGGGATTCACCAGCGTCTGTAGCCCTGTAAGCCAGTAGCCTGCCATCTGACCTGCTGATTGTGGGTTCGTCAGCCTCTGCAATCATGTGAGCCAGGAGAAGCCTCCGGCCTGATGCCTGACACATGGATGTGGGACTTGCCAGCCCCCACGACCGCATGAGCCATTTCCTTGAGACAAATCTTTCCCTGTCTCTCTCTCTCTATATATATGTATACACACACACACGTGTGTGTGTATGTGTGTGCTTTACTGGTTTTGCTTCTCTAGAGGACCCAGCTAAGACAGCCCCAAACCATGGAGACATTACTGATTTCTCTTTTACTCTTACACCCCCACACCTACTCAATCAGAAAATAGTATTGGCTCTATGTTCAAAATATATCCAGAATTTCCTCTAGTACTACCCTGGTCCAAGTCACCATCACCCAACATCTCTTGCCAAGACTACTATCATAGGTTTCTAACTGGTCTCCTAACCCTGGTCTCCTTTGCCCACTTTAGGCCCAATAGCCAGTGTGATCATTCAATATGTAAGTCAGATCATGTCACTCCTCTGCTCACAACTTTCCAATGGCTTCCCACTTGCTTAGAGTAAAACTCCAAGTCTATATGATGGTCCTCAAGGTCTCACTTGGTCTGGACTCTTCTCCTTACTCACTCCACACCAGACTCCTTGCTGTCCCTCAAACATACCAGACCTGCTCTGGCCCAAGGTTTTCTCCTCTTAGAATGCTCCTCCCCAAGCTCTGTGTTGCTTGGCTCCCTCACCTTCTCAGGTCTGGGCTTAAAGATCACATCTCAGTGAGTCCTGCCCTCACCACCTTATTTAAAATTGTATCCTCCAACCCCAACTTCTAGTACCTGCTGTCTCCCTTCCCTGATTTATTTTTATTTATGTTTATTACCACTTAGTGAACCATGATGTAACTTATTCATTTATTCTCTACTTTTTTTCACTGTAATGTAAGCTCCATGAAGGCAGGGATTTTTGCCTGTTTTGTTCACTGTTGTATCCCCTGGCTCATAAAACCAAAAAACCAAACCCTTTGCCGTCGAGTCTATTCTGACTCATAGCGATCCTATAGGACAGAGTAGAACTGCCCCCATAGGGTTTCCAAGAGCAGGTGGCGAATTCAAACGGCTGACCTTTTGGTTAGCAGCCAAGCTCCTTACCACCGCGCCACCAGGTCTCCCCTTGGTTCATAGCAGGTGCTTAAAAAAAAAAAAAATTAAAAAACACTGTTTGAATGAATTCAATTAGTGATTAAAGATTGAATTCATTCAACCAGTATTGAATGGCACTAGTTTATTCTCTTCTACCATTACATGAGGGAGAACATAGAAGATACTAGGTGCCTGAGGCCACCTAGGCCCCATTTCTGCCTCAGGGACAGCACAGGAATCCAGCAGGAAAGTAGAAGTCAGCCAGAAACCTAAAGGTGCCCATTGTAAAACAAGAAGACAAGTGAAATTGCCTCTGTCTTTCAAGGGGGAAAGTCTACCTTCCCGGGATGTGCCCTTTGAGGTAGGTGGCAGCTATGCTCCTCTGCTCCCAGGGGACTTCTTCAGGAGAAAGGCAGAACTGCTGAAGAAGAATGGCCTTAGGAGACTAGAGGCCTGTCTCAGAAGGCACTGACAGCAAATCCCAGAGACAGGTCAGAGGGAAAGTCAGGGTTGTTGCCCCCGTTGGCTAGACTCTATCAGGGGTCACCCCTAGAGAAGTTTGAGATTCTCTGCAGGCAGCGGCACAGAGCCATGCAGAGTCTGGAGCAGGGAAAAGAGAGGTGGCAAAGGAGGATTTTTGGATGATTGTTCTGGGGAGAGTGTGCAGGATGGATTAGAGGGTGGGCAGTGAGGAGTTGGAGGGTCTTGGGGACAGGTTTGCCAGTAGGAGTCCCTTTCAATGGTCAAGAGAAGAGATAATGATGACTTTGGGACTTTGCATCCCAACCCTTGTGACTGGGACAGAAAGACAGCACTGTAAGAGAAATCAGCATCAGCAGAGGGAGCTGGGGGGTAGGGGGTAGCAGTGAGTTATGAACTTTATGTATTTATTTATTATTTCCGATATAAGCAAATGATTTTGATAGTTATTTGAAAACAAAATAAAAGTATTACTTTTATATAAACAGCACACTTTAAAAAAAAATTTTTTTTGGTGTATCTTTGGCTATGTATATTTTCACCAAAAAGAAAAAAGAAAAAGGTCGAGAAGGGAGAGGGTTGACACATCGTGGGGTTGTTAACCTATGTCATAAAACAATATGTGTACTACTGTTTAATGAGAAACTATTTGTTCTGTAAATCTTCACCTGCAGTACAATAAAAAAAAAAAAAAGTCAAAAAAAAATTTTTTTCTGTCCCATCCAGACTACATGTCTTTGAGGAAAGTGGAAGTCTTTTGTTTTTCTTCAAGATGCGTTATTGTTGTTAGCTGATGTTGAGTTGGTCCCCACTCATGGTGGCTCCACACACTACTGTGATCCATAGGGTTTTCATTGGCTGATTTTTGGAAGTACATCATCAGGCCTGTCTTCCTAGTCCATCTTAGTCTGGAAGCTCTGCTGAAATCTCCTCAGCATCATGGCAACACACAAGCCTCCACTGACAGACAGGTGATGGCTTCACTTGAGGTGCATCGGCCAGGAATCGAACTTGGGTCTCTTGTATGGAAGGTGAGAATTCTACCAAAAAACCATCTCTGCCCCCTTCAAGAAACACTGGAATGTACTTTAAAAAAAAGACCCAATATATTTTTCCTACAATGCCATCTTTTGCCCATAAAATGCAAGCTCTACAGCTGTACATTAAAAATATATTCTAAATATTATCTTGATGATAATACAGGAAACAAGACTCTGTATCTAACTACTTTGCAACCTTTAAAATAATTTTCTCTTTTCCTTTCTCAATATCTGTCTCTCTCTCTCTAGTTATCTACCTATCCATCCATCCATCCATCCACTCATCCATCTGTCATTAGAATAATCATGTATAAAGCTCACTTATACATATTCCAGGCATGGTTCTAGGTGCTTTACATATGCTAATTTGTTTAGTATTTACAACAGCCTTATGAGGTAGGCTAACTGCTATAAAAACCTATCCTAAGTCTCAGTATCTTAACACAATAGAAGTTCATTTTTTGCTCAAGTAATAGTTCAGTGAAGATGTTTGGTGGTGGCCTTCCACATGGTGACTCAGGGCCCAGGCTCCTTCCATCTGGTGGCTTCATCATCCCCCAGGTCCTCAGAGACCTCTGTTGCACCCCTAGTCAGCAGATGGGAGAAGAGTATAGAGGATCACCCAGGAGGTTTTATGGGCCAGGCCTAGAAGTAGCACACATCATGTCCCCTAACATCCTACTGGGTACAGAATTCAGACACAGCAAACCTAAATGCAAGGGAGGCCAGGCTGGTGTCTTAGTTATCTAGTGCTGCTATAACAGAAATACCACAAGTGGATGCTCTAACAAACAGAAGTTTATTCTCTCACACTCTAGTGAGAGTGCCAGCTCCAGGGGTAGGCTTTCTCTCTCTGTTGGCTTTGGGGGAAGGTCCTTGTCATCAGTCTTCCCCTGGTCTAGGAGCTTCTCAGCACAGGGACCCCAGGTCCAAAGGACTTCCACACTTCTGGTTCTTCTTGCTTGATAGTAATGAGTTCCCCCTGTCTCTCTGCTCACTTCTCTCTTTTATATCTCAGAAGAGACTGGCTCAAGATACAATCTATCTTGTAGACTGAGTCCTGCTTCATTAACATAACTGTCTCTAACCCTGCCTCTGTAATATCATAGAGGTAGGATTTACAACACATAGGAAAATCACATCAGATGACAA
This sequence comes from Trichechus manatus latirostris, assembly GCF_000243295.1. Taxonomy (NCBI): domain Eukaryota; kingdom Metazoa; phylum Chordata; class Mammalia; order Sirenia; family Trichechidae; genus Trichechus; species Trichechus manatus. The sequence goes on from NW_004443970.1 coordinate 7,364,899, forward strand.
AACGGTAGACAATCACAACACTGGGAATCATGGGCTAGCCAAGCTGACATACATTTTAGGGGGACACAATTCAATCCATAACATTCTACCCTTTGACCCCCCCCCCCAAATTTATGTCCTTGCCACAAATAAAACACATTCCCCCACTGTATCATCCAAAAATTCCTCTTCATCTGTGAAATCCAGCATACAAGTTATCTGCTTCCAAAGTACAATGATGGAACAGGCACAAGCTAGACATTTCCATTACAAATGGGAGAAACTGGAGGGAAAGAAGGGATAACAGACACCAAGCAAGTCAGCAGAACATATTACATTAGCCCTCAAGGCTTGAAAATAATCCTCTGTTCTCTGAGACCCTTTACACAATGGCCCTGCCCTCCACACTCTAGGTATTGGCCATACTATCTGATTTCTGAGTGGAGGTCCCTCGGCCCTGGGCTTAAGCTCCACCTTCCAGGCCCACTGGAGTGGTAACTCTGCTCCCTCGAATTTGGGCAGCCCCATTCTCCTAGTCCACCTGAGTGGAGACTCCATCCTTTGAGACCCCAGAGGTTGTGGCCATACCCTTTGAGACTTGTCTTGTGTTCCTTGTCTCTTCAGCTTCTGCTTCCCAGTTTCTTGGCCTTTAGGCCCCTTGGGCCTCACAGCCTGCATCTGCCCTGCTGCGGCAAGTGTTCCAAAGCTCTTTAGCTCCACCAATAAGTGCCTGGAGGCACCTCACTCTGCTAGTAAACTTCGGCCAGAAGGCACTCAGCTCTCTTGCTCCATAGGTCAGCAAGCCTAGCTCCACCCGTAAGTGATTGGGGACACCCCACTCCACCAGGAAGCTTCCTGCTCAAAGGCACTCAGCTCTCTCTCTTGTGGGTCTGAGTCAGCTCCGACACCGTCTCACACTGGTCTCCTGGTTTTGCTGCTGCTTTTCCCCGTCTGTGCTGTCTCCAGTGTTACAGCTCTCCTCATTTCCTTCTGAATCCTCACCAGAATTGTCTCTGATGTCCATAATTCCACCAACAGTCTCTTCAAGGCAATCTACAGTTTTACTATTAGGCACTTTAAAACTCTTCCAGCTTCTTCCATTCAGTTTCAAAACTGCTTCCAGCCTGACCTACAGATTTGGGACGTTTCAGCCTCTACAACCACGTGAGCCATTTCCTTTATATAAACCTCTCTATATAGATACTTATATGCTTTACTGGTTTTGCTTCTCTAAAGAACCCAGCCTAAGACAGCTGCGAAGGACAGTCTGGCTGTGTGCCCAGGAATGGGTTTTGGCTGGCACGTATTAGTCTCTACCAAAGGCAGGGTAAAAACCACTTGAGTCGATTCCAACTCATGGTGACCGCATATGCGTCAGAGTAGAACTGTGCTCCATAGAGTTTTCAATGGCAGATTTTTCAGTAGATCACCAGGCATTTCTTCTAAGGCACCTCCAGGTGGACTCAAACTTCCAAGCTTTCGGTTAGCAGTTGAGCACGTTAACCATTTGCACCACCCAGGGACTCCAAAGGCAGGGTACTGGCATGCTATTTTACACATGCAAAAGCCAAGGTATAGAAAATTAAAAAATGTGTCCAAAGCTACATCAGTAATAAGTGATGGAGCCAAGATTCAAGCCCAGGCAGTCAAGGCTCTTTATCCCTTCAACTATGGCAATGACCCACTGAGGTTAGCTTGAGGGGACAACTGTTCATCCAAATAAATGGGGAAAAAAAAAAAACCCAAGCAACAATGACTCACAGAACCCCAGAACACTCCCATTTTCCTGATCCCTTGCCATTGTTTCCCCTGAGTGCACAGCTAAGAGGGCTAGGAGCTTGGGGGGCCCTCTCCCCAATTTGGAGGTGTTTGAGCATCAGCTTCCAGCCCCAGCCATACTCCAATTACATCAGGGCTTCCCCATATTTGTGAGCTAAATGCCTGTCACCAAGAGAACACTGTTCTTTTGCTAGGAAGGCAGCCTGACAGGTAGGGGGACCATGGGGAGGGGGCCTAATTGGAAGGAGGAGAGGGGCTGGTGGCAGGAAGACTTTCAAACTAGTCCATCTTGACAACTTAATTTCTGTCTAGGGGGCAATGTTCAGAATATCACAGAATGAAGCCTTATTTTAGGTTCTCTCGTGGGACCAGGGCAGTGGAAAGAGCCCTGAAGACGTAGCTTCCACTCGTCTCTGCTGTGCACTGTGGTGTGACTTTGAACAAGTCACTGAATCTCACTCGCTGGAGTGCAGTTTTTCCTTTCTGGCAAAATGAAGAGTTTGGACCATATCAAAAGCTGCATGGGGCGGGATGGGGGGAGGGAGGTGGTGTTTTAGAACCAAAGTATCTAATTAAAACTCTGAGTCCTTTCCCCACAAAATGTACATGCTGTTTAGTCAATTCAGATTTATAAAAAACCCTGTGTGACACAGTAGAACTTCCCCATAAGGTTTTCTAGGCTGTAATCTTTCTGGAAGTAGATTGCCAGGTCTTTCTCTTGCGGAGTCGCTGGGTAGGTTCAGACCGCCAACTTTTAGGTTAGTAGCCAAGTGCTTAACCATTGCGCCCCAGGGTTCCTTCAAAGTACACACATGCAATTTTGCAGGACTTTCACACTGCCTGAAGGGCTTCCATAAACAGCTGTTTAAGAATAGCTGGAGTGTAGGCACTTTTTCTAATGCTCTTTGCTTTCCAAAAGCAGTAAAAAAAATCATCTCTCTTCTTTACTGCCTCCTATGGAAGGAAGACTTCCAGGCACCTACTTAGTTCCTGTGCCAGTCTCTGTGCGGTGGGGTGGGGATGGGGTTGTAAAGCACAACACCTCCGCAGAACCCAGGGCTCCTGAAACCCCACCCCAACACCACAGGCGGGTGGCCGTCTCCGTGGAGCCTTGGGAAAGCGTGAGTAACGCTAGCAGATCACTCTGCTGACGGGTAGCAAAGGAGGTTTCAGGTACCTTGTTTCCTAGGTGCCATCAGATCTCTACAAACCATTTCCTTCCTGTCAGCCTCAGGGCTTCTCTCTGCAGCAGCCCTTCAGCGGCTCTGTCCCTGGGGATGGAGGAGAGAGCTGGCTGGGAGAGTACCGCAGCTGTCCTGGGCACAGGAAGTCCAGGGCCAGTTGTAGAAGGTAAGGGCAACTATAAATACTGTAAAAAGGAGAGCTTCCAAGTTCAAAGGAAGTCCGGATGTTGTCAAGGTCAGGCTGAGGAGGAAAGGGGGCCCAGAGGAAGCCTTCTTCCTTGCTTCTGAACCTTCAGAAATGTTCATTGGTCTCCAAGGAAAAGCCAAAACTCCTTAGCACTTCAAATCCTCTAAAATCAGGTCCCAATTCACCCTTTCCAGTCCCATGAACTGTGACTCCAGCCAGCCTCCCTTCGCCAACACGGAATGTGCCTTCAGCTTTTCTACTTCCGCACCTTCATCAGGCTGTTCTCCCATCAGAGATTGCCTTTTTCCCTCTTTTTACTGCTTCCCAATCCAATCTTTTCTTCAGGCTCTAGTCCTGTGTCCACCTGGGACTTTTTCCAGACCATTATTAATATGAATAAGCATAGTTGCTCTTTATTGAGTCTCTACCATGTACCAGGTGCTTCACAAACATTATCACATTTGATTCTCTCAAGCTTGCAAGGTGAGTATTAACATTCCTATTTTATAGGCGAGGAAATTGGGCTTGAAGGAGTTAATTGCCTGAAACTGGGTAAATAATAAATGGCAGAACTGTAACCCTAGTCTAGTTGACTTTAAAGCCACTGTGGCATGTATGCGTCTGTACCCACGCACCTATCCATCACCAATCCACCCTCCCTTCTATCCATTCAATTGACCATCCATTCATCCCTTTGTTCCTCATCCATTTCCTGCATGTACCAAGGCAGCTTTTTCCCTCTTCCAAAATCCTGTGGCACCTGTTGTCTGTAGCCCTTCTATGGCAGCCCAATTGTGGTACTTCTTCCCTAGTGCAGACATTACCTGCTTAACTAGATTGGAAGCTCTGAGGACAGGGACTAGGTGCCTCTCACAAAGCCTAGCCCAGCACTTTGGGCAGAGTAGACATTCACTGACAACTGGCTGATTGACTGTTCAGCCTGCTTATATGGGCGGGCTAAGACAGATGCCATGGCCCCAGGTGACCAGGCCAGGGAGGATCCTCCAGAAAAATCAGCAGATGAAGAGCCTCTTGCCAGAGTCCTAAGCAAGAGCATTTTCTGGAACCCAAAGGAACCACTAGTTTAAAACTCTTTCATAACCTTGCTGTCAAGAAAGATACACCCTGCTGTCAAGAAAATCCTGTGGTGAGCATGGAACTTCAGCCTTGAGATTGTAATCACAGGAAATGTAGTGCTCAGTTTCCTAAGCAACCATAATTCTTTTTCTTTTCAGCCTGCCTGCCTGCCCCTCGATATTACAATGGTGTTTCTGATGACTGGAATAAAAATCCAAAATACTCTTCAGTACCAAAGAAACACAAACAAACCCATTGCTGTCTAGTTGATTCTGACTCACAGCAACCCTACAGGACAGAGCAGAACTGCCCCGTAGGTTTTCTGAGGCTGTAATCTTTACGGAAGCAGACTGCCACATCTTTCTCCCATGGAGCAGCCGACCTTTCAGTTAGCAGCCAAGTGCTTAACTACTGCACCACCAGGGCTCCTTACTCTTCAGTAGCAGTATCCAAAGTGGTATTTTCTAAAAGCTTCTAGAGACTCTGGTCCTCTGTAACACAAGGAAAAGGAAATGATAAAAGTAGTTGTTATCTGAATCCAAGTCTGTTCCTGTTTACACAGACAGACGAAGAGATGAGCGGTCATGTATACAGCTATTGATGCATATGCACGCTGTACTATGTCTGTGTGGTGACGGACAGCCGTGGTCCCCACATGCACCATTGCCTGATCTGGGGTGAGTTCTCCTCTCTCTGGTCCTGGTCACATCTTATGTGTTGTTTTTGTCACACTGTATTATGATCATCTGTTTCCATGAATGCTTCCTCCACTAGACAGTGAACTTCTTGAGAGAAATAACTATGTCATTATTGTCATGATCACGATCGTCATGGTGACAGCTAACATTTTTCAGTGCTTACTATGTGGCAGGCACTGTGTTAACTGCTCTACATTCACTATTGGATTTCTGTCAAACAATCCTGTGAGGGAGGTACTTTTACAGTTCTCAGGAGCCATCTGATTCTCTGAAGTTCCAAAATGTACAGTTCAGCAAGGTCTATCTTACTGTGGTGACTTGCGTGTTGCTGTGATGCTGGAAGCTATGCCACCAGCATTTCAAATACCAGCAGGGTCACACATGGTGGACAGGTTCTTGTGGAGCTTCCAGACCAAGACAGATTAGGAAGAAAGGCCTGGTGACCTACTTCTGAAAATTTGTCAATGAAAACCTTATGGACCACAAGAAAACATTATTCAACTTGCTTGCTTTGGACACATCAGGAGGGATCAATTGCTGGAGGAGGACATTATGTTTGGTGAAGCAGAGGGGCAGCGAGATAGACTGGCAATTGTGAGGATGACTCAGGACCAGGCAAGTTTTCGTTCTGTTGTATATAAGGTCGCCATGGCTTGGAGTCAAGTCAACAGCAGATATCCATCTATCTTACTGTGAAAGCTCTTTAAAAAACAACAACAAAAAGCAACTTGGTAGAAATATTAGTCAATCAGTTCTACTTTGTCCTATAGGGTCGCTAAGAGTCGGAATCAACTTGACTGCACCTAACAACATTTTTCCCTCAATGCAACATAAATTGCCGTCCCTGAGAAATCACGTTTTGAACTAAAGCATGCTTTTTCAACTGATGGCAATGCAATATCAAAATAATATCTGGGGGCACGGCAGGGGTGGAGGGCATAAGACAGATGACCTGGGTTTGAGTCTGCCTCTAACAGACTGTGTGACTGCGGGCAAGTCCCCTCATTACTCTGAGTCTCAGTTCCTACATATATGAAGTAGAAGTGCTAATGTCTGTCTCATGGTGTTGTTGGGGAACTAGGAGGAATGCATGCACAGTGTTTAGAGTGGTGTGAAGTAGAAGTTTAATAAATCATGACAATTATTACCATTATTTTAATGGTCAATCCTCATGCTTTAATATCAGAAAAGTAATACTAACTGGAGTGAAGCCTGAGTTTATGTCAAGGCAGTTGTTACTTCTCCAAAAATAATTAGCCAGTATTCCCCAAGGCAGGGAACTATTTCTCTCCTCATAAATTCAGAAAGTGCTTATTATTAGAACACGAATTTGCCATCCAAGAGAGGTACAGTAAACCTGAGAAAGCCGTAAACTGTGTAAGGTGGAAACCTGTAAGAGAAGGGAAACTCAAACATTTTCCACTAAAACAAGTGAAAGAAAAGTGGTAAGAGTGCACCCTGTCAAAGGCAGAAAACTTCCAAGAGCTGGAAAAACAAGGCAGTCCCATCATCTTCCGACTCTCACAAGTTTCACTGTGTAAGGATACTCAAACGTTATTTTGGTCTACGGTTAAGATCTTTCATGTCTTAAGAAGATTCCCAGGATCCATTTTAAATTAGGGTGACCATGATGGTTATGGTCTGGGAGTTAGCCAACCACATGGAGCCCTTGCTCTGCAGCAGCTGAAGGCCTTAGGCGTTCTGCAGGCAGAGGGGAGAAGCTACCAGGCCCTTGGAAATGTCCCTGGGGTATATCAAAGACACACTGCGAAATGCTTTGGGAATGCCCATAACAAAGACTTCTGTTGTGTTTTAGGTTGCAGTTGGGTGTTTTGACCAGTTATTCACTATCCCAGGCATTTGCCAGTAGGCTGGAGAGGCAAGATGATAATGCCGGTGGCCACTGTTAAGGGTCTGAGGCTGGGCTCCTGGACTCTTGCCAAGCTCCTTGGGCAGTCATGAGATGGCTTTAAGCCTGGGAGATAAGAGGCTTAGACAAGAGTCTTTAATCTCTCCCTGGCTTCCCAATACTGGATTTATGGAGCACAGAGAAGGTAGCAAAGACAGTTTTAAGATTCTTTACTAGGGAACTATTTGTGGTTCAATCTCCCTGCCCCCAGCTTCGTGTGAAGGAGTTGATTCTGGTTGCTTTCCACAGCCAGTAAAAATGATGAAGGAATTCTTACCGAGGGTGGAAAATAGAAGAGGTTTTGAAGCCAAAGCCAGTGACTGACTAAAAAGCTCAATAAAGTCAGCACATTGGGCTTTCAGGAAGATGAAGGCATGAGCTGAGCTCTGACTTGGAGATGGCAAACGTCGACAGGGAAATGTCTGCCATGGGTGGTTGACATCTTAGGAGATACAAGGAGCACCATTTCTCTAAATTCAAAACCTTGAAGAACATTTCTTCTCAATTTATTCATCTGCTATCCTACCATCCTATATCTCCCCTGTCTAGCTATTATTTTGACATTGTATTGCCAGTCTTTACACTTTAAGAAGCAAACTTGACAAGTTCTTTTTCAAACTTCTTCTCAAAGTTGACAAGTTTTTTGCATTAAAGGGGAAAAAAAATAGGATTGGCTAATATTTCTACCAAAAGCTTTTTTTAAAGTAATTTTTAAAACTGGAATAAGATATTCCAAATTGTTTTAATCTTCCTGATCTTTTCAAATCATTTTTCAATAGACCTTCAGTCTGAAACCAGATTTTTTTTTCTCTCATACATTTCAATAAAAGGTGTTTTACCAATGTATGGTAAGTCAGCCTCAGTGATCAGAGCCTAGACTCAATCACTCCTCATGTCCTTAATTAAATCTTCAAGTTGGAAACTATGTCGTGAATACCAAGAGGAAACATAAGCAGGCTTCATTTCTTGTTGTAACGTTGCCAGTTATCCATATTTTGACCTTAACTTGATATCAGTGGACCACAACCTTCCTTCAAAGCCGAGTATATATTTTTATAACCTAGATGCACAAGATGACAACAAAGGATTATCTTCAGTCATTAAAGATGTTGGAACATTCTTTATTACAGATGGAAAAAATAGCCCCGTGGTTAGTTACGATTCCTGTTTGAAGCTGACGTGAGTAGTCTGTTGTTGTCACAAGGTGTGGACTCCAACTGTAGGATTATAAGTATCTACACTCTTCAGGACCAGTATTTAAAAGCAGATTAGATACATGACTCACATATTCTGCAGTCATGTTTTGCAGTATAGTTGAAAGTCATGCGTGATCATAAGAAATGCAAATACATTCACAAACAAGAAAATTATTTGTATCCTCTTCCCTGAGCAAACTATATTTATTTTGCAAGGGAAATTTATTGAACCATTGCCTTCAAGATGCATGCTACATTTTTTCTTCAATGACCTTATTTTTATTTTGTAAGAAAAAAATCAATGCTGTTTTTAACCCACACATCCTTTTCTTCTGGAATATGAATAAATAACTGATCAGCTATAGGGAAAACTGGCATAGCCACAGGATGTTGATGTCGGAAGAAATTTAATTTGACAATAAAGCTTTTGGTGGACTGCTTTTGTAGCAGTTTCTTAAACATAGAATGTAAATGCTAAATTTAAGACAAAGATACAAAACTGTACACGTAATAAAAAGTCTCAATTCATTTTTGATATTTGACTGCTGACAACTTTCAAGTCTCATCACTTCCCTCCCCTTTTCTGCCCCCACACGTGTGCATGCTGATTAGAAAGCCCAAGTCCTCTGTCTTTTGGTGCTGGTGGGAAGTTCAAACCATGCAAGCCCCAGCCTGTGTTCAAGAACCCTCCCACCAGCTCCATCCCCTAACCATAATAAAAATCCCAAGTCAGTCTCCATTACTGTTCTCTCAAGCCATTTTCAAACCTGCTTAGGAGATTGCCCTGCTCTTCTCAGAAAGCCTCATTATGTTAGTCATAAACCTTTTCAGACCCTCTTGGTCTGTGTGTAACAGCAACAATTTTCATAGCCAAGCTAAATTTTGGGCTAGGGGTCTATCCCACTTCTGCAGGACAATCACAACAGTATGGAATGATCTCATTTAAAAAATCATACATATGTACATATGCATGTATACCCAATGTGTTGCAGAGTAGAACTACTTTATGGGGTATTCTTGGCTGTAATGTTTACAAAATCAGTTCACCAGGGCTTTCTTCCATAGCTGCTGGGTGGGTTCAACGTTTAGGTTAACAGCCAATCGCAACTACTTGTGCCACCCACCATGAGTTGGAATTGACTTGACAGCAATAGGTAGACACACACATACACATTAATACTTACACGTGTGAGCAGGAAAAAAAAAGACCACAAAGAAATATACTACAACACTAACTGTGCTTAACTCTGGGTAGTAGAATATGGTTATTTTCTGTCTCTTCATGTTTCTCTGTATTTTCTAAAACTTCTGCTATAAAAATATACTCTTTTGAAAAAGCAATGTAGTATACAATATAGAGTAAAAAATTTCTACCCTGGAGGTGAGGCCAAGATGGCGGAGTAGGCAGACACTTCTGGTGGACCCTCTTACAAAAAAGACCCCAAAAAACAAGTGAACTGATTATATATGACAATCTAGGAGCCCTGAACATCAAAGGCAAAGTTGAGGAACCAGACTGAGTGGCAGGGGGAGGGTGAGATGGTTTGGAAGGAGCGAGGAGTTGCCAGACCTGAGCCGGTGAGAGCCTGAGCCCTTCAGGCCTGATCAGCTCACAGGTGAGGGTGAGGGGTGAGGCAGGCAACCAGCGGTGCTCGGGAGGCGTATTCTGCACCGGGAGAGACCCAGCGGCAGAATCTACTTGGCCACCCAGAACCAGTGAGAAGCAGCCCTAGATCGGCAAACGATAAGTACTTGCCTCCGGCCTACCGTGCAGATCAAAAACACCTCCCTTAGGGAACAACCTCTCTCCCATTTACCTCCCCACTCCCTGCTCTGCACTAGGTCCCAGACCAGCTTTGGCAACTGCCAAGTCCGCTGGGCTGGAAGTAGGATCCATCACATGCCCTGAGCCATTCTCCTAGCTTTGGAGAGTGAAGAAATTAACAAATGGGGAAAAAATAAATTGCTGGCTCCCCTAAGCCAGGAACTCAGGGTAGGCACAGCTCCTTTGCCTGGGCACAGGCATAAGGGATCCACGGACTTTGAGTGCCTTCCCCCCTGCGTACACTTGTGTGGGCCCATTTCGAGAATGTAGGCCCTTGTTACCATAGTACAACAGGGTATATACCTGAAGTCTACCTTGAACTGTTTCAGCTGTGAAGTGCCAAGTTCATAACATCTGACACTGCTCTGCCCATTAAGCAGGGTCTACACCTACCCACATCAGGGGGCTGAGAACTAGTGACTCCACCCACGCCACCTAGCCACCTGCAATAGGGGGCCAAGAATAAGAGCTGCTCCCCAGTCCTTATGCACTGGGTGCTCATAGTCCGGCTGCAAAACACACCCACCTATGCATTCTAGGGAACATGAACACGCCTTCCTCCTGGACACCTGGGGGTGGCCGTCAGCCCCTTGCCTTGCTCAGAGTGTGTCCCCCTGCTGCAGCCAGATGCCTGTGCCTACACCAATCACCCATGCCTGTCTAGGACTGTAGGTGAGAGCCTGCACCACACACTTGGTGGCTATCCACCTGGGCACCTAAGCTGAATCCATACAGGAGTGGGTGGAATCCTGAGCTCACATACCTAGTAACAGTAATTACCTGGTGACGGGACATTAGAGTTTCAAAGGTGCCAATAATCAAACTAGCTCACACAAGCAGCCTATCTTGGCATATCAAAACAAAACAAGAAGCTAGGACACAGTAAGCAAACATAAAATAAATAAGTATAATAACTTATTGATGGCTCAGAAACAACAGTCAATATCAAATCACATAAACAGGCAGTCCATGATGGCTTCAGCAACTCATAAGATAAAGAATCTAGAAATTTTCCATAGGAGGAAAATTTCTTGGAATTACTCGAGGTAGAATACAAAAGATTAATATACTGAACTCTTCAAGAGATTAGGAAGGAAATTAAACAAAATGCAGAACACACAATAGAGGAAATTAAAAAGATTAGAGAAGAGCATAATGACAAATTTAACAGGCTGCAAGAATCCA
>NW_004443970.1:7376017-7377357 GCF_000243295.1 Trichechus manatus latirostris
ATGGTTCAACATTAGAAAAACAATCAATGTAATCCATCACATAAATAAAACAAAAGATAAGAACCACATGATCTTATCAATTGATGCAGAAAAGGCATTTGACAAAGTCCAACACCCATTCAGGATAAAAAGCCTCAACAAAATAGGAATAGAATGGAAATTCCTCAATACAATTAAGGGCATTTATACAAAGCCAACAGCCAACATCATCCTAAATGGAGAGACTTTGAAAGCATTCCCCTTGAGAACAGGAACCAGACAAGAATGCCCTTTATCACCACTCTTATTCAACATTGTGCTGGAGGTCCTAGCCAGAGCAGTTAGGCTAGAAAAAGAAATAAAGGGCATCCAAATTGGTAAGGAAGAAGTCAGAGTACCTCTGTTTGCAGATGATATGATCTTATACACAGAAAACCCCAAAGAATCCACAAGAAAACTACCGGAACTAATAGAAGATTTCAGGAAAGTTTCGGGATACAAGATAAACATACAAAAATCAGTTGGATTCCTTTACACTAACAAAGAGAACCTGGAAGAGGAAATCACCAAAACAATACCATTTACAATAGCCCCCAAGAAGATAAAATACTTCGGAATAAATCTAACCGGAAACGTAAAAGATCTGTACAATGAAAACTACCAGACACTACTGCAAGAAACCAAAAGAGACCTGCAAAGTGGAAAAACATACTTTGTTCATGGAAAGGAAGACTCAACATTGTGAAAATGTCAATTCTACCCAAACCGATCTACAGATATAATACAATCCCCATCTAAATTCCAACAGCATATTGTAATGAGATGTAGAAACAAATCACAAACTTCATACGGAAAGGGAAGAGGCCCCAGATAAGAAAAGCATTACTGAAGAAAAAACTGGGAGGCCTCACACTACCTGATTGTAGAACCTATTATACTGCCACGGTAGTCAAAATAGCCTTGTACTGGTACAGCAGATACATAGACCAATGGAACAGAATTGAGAATCCAGACATAAATTCATTCACCTATGAGCAGCTGCTATCTGACAAAGGCCCAAAGTTCATTAACTGGGGAAAAGACAGTCTCTTTAACAAATGGTGCTGGCATAACTGGACATCCATCTGCAAAAAACTGAAACAAGACCCATACCTCACACTATGCACAAAAACTAACTCAAAATGGATCAAAGATTTAAATATAAAATCGAAAACGATAAAGATCATAGAAAAAAAAATAGGGACAACGCTAGGAGCCCTCATACATGGCATAAACACAAAACGAACCATAAGTAACAATGCACAAGCACCAGAAGACAGACTAGATAACTGGGAGGTCCGAAAAATCAAACACTTAAGCTC
>NW_004443970.1:7377457-7379422 GCF_000243295.1 Trichechus manatus latirostris
GAGACTGAAGATAAAGCACTTGACACCAACTTATTTGAGGAAAAATCAGATAAAAGGATTAAAAAAAATGAAGAAGCCCTAAGAATTATGTGGGATTCTATCAAGAGAAATAACCTGCGAGTGACTGGAGTACCAGAACGGGGCGGGGGGAGGAGGCGGATAACAGAAAATACAGAGAGAATTGTTGAAGATTTATTGGCAGAAAACTTCCCTGATATTGTGAAAGATGACAAGATACCTATCCAAGATGCTCATCGAACCCCACATAGGGTAGTTTCCAAAAGAAAGTCACCAAGACATATCATAATCAGACTTGCCAAAACCAAAGACAAAGAGAGAATTTTAAGAGCAGCTAGGGATAAACAAAAAGTCATCTACAAAGGAGAGTCAATAATAACAAGCTTGGACTACTCAGTAGAAACCATGTGGGCAACAACGCAATGGGATGACATATATAAAGCCTTGAAGGAAAAAAACTGCCAACCAAGAATTATATATCCAGCTAAACTGTCTCTCAAATATGATGGCGAAATTAGGGCATTTCCAGATAAACAGAAGTTTAGGGAATTTGCAAAAACCAAACCAAAATTACAAGAAATACTAAAGGGAGTCCTCCAGTTAGAAAATCAATAACATCAGACAACAAGACAAGACTAGAACACAGGACAGAACAACCAGATATCAACCCATATAGGGAAGTCACCAGAATTAAAACACTGAAATTAGGGAAACAGATGTCAACATGTAAAAGCTGAAAACATTAAAACAAAAAAGAGGGACTTAAAAATGTAGATGCAGATTTTTCATATGGAGAGGAAGTCAAGGCAATATAAAGAAATAAAAGACTGATATAAACTTAGAAAAATAAGGGTAAATATTAAGGTAACCACAATGGAAACTAACAATCCTACAAGTCAAAATAAAAAGCCAGAAAAATATAAAGGCTCAGCAAATACAAAATCAACAACAATGAAAAATATGAAAATACATAAAGAAAAATGACTCAGCACAGAAAACTGACTGGAACAAAGAAACTGTCAAAAACACACAAAAAAAAGACATCAAAATGACAGCACTAAACTCATACCTATTGATAATTACGCTGAATGTAAATGAACTAAATGTACCAATAAAGAGACAGAGTGGCAGATTGGATTAAAAAACATGATCCATCTATATGCTGTCTACAAAAGACACACCTTAAAGACAAACAAACTAAAACTCAAAGGATGGAAAAAAATATATCAAGCAAACAACACTCAAAAAAGAGCAGGAGTGGCAATATTAATCTCTGACAAAATAGATTTGAAAGTAAAATCCACCACAAAGGATAAGGAAGGACATTATAGAATGATTAAAGGGTCAATACACCAGGAGGATATAAGTATAATAAATATTTACACACCCAATGACAGGGCTCCAAAATACATAAAACAAACTCTAACAGCATTAAAAAGAGTGATAGACAGCTCCACAATAGTAGTAGGAGACTTCAACACACCACTTTCGGTGAAGGACAGAACACCCAGAAAGAAGCTCAGCAAAGACACGTAAGATCTAAATGCTACAATCAACCAACTTGATCTCAGAGACATATACAGAACACTCCACCCAACAGCAGCCAAGTATACCTTCTTTTCCAACGCACGTGGAACATTCTCCAAAATAGACCACATATTAGGCCATAAAGCAAGCCTTAACAAAATCCAAAGCATCAAAATATTACAAAACATCTTTTCTGACCATAGAGCCATAAAAGTAGAAATCAGTAACAGAAAAAGCAAGGAAAAAAAATCAGACACATGGAAATTGAACAACACCTTGCTCAAAAACTACTGGGTTATAGAAGAAATTAAGCATGGAATAATGAGATTTATAGAATCAAACAAGAATGAAAACACATCCTACCAGAACCTTTGGGACACAGCAAAAGCAGTGCTCAGAGGTCAGTTTATAGCAATAAAT
>NW_004443970.1:7379522-7442091 GCF_000243295.1 Trichechus manatus latirostris
TGAAGGGAAGGACAGCACACACTACAGGGGAAGTCATCACAACTGAACTAAACCAAAGCTAAGAAGTTTCCTGAATACAATCAAACACTTTGAGGGACACAGTAGCAGGGATGCGGGGTCTGGGGACCATGTTTTCAGGGGACATGACATCTAGGTCAATTGGTATAACAAAGCTTATTAAGAAAATGTTCTGCATTCTACTTTGATGAGTGGCATCTGGGGTCTTAGAAAACTTGCAAGGGGCTATCTAAGATGCATCAATTGGTCTCAACCACCTAAAGTAAAGGAGAATGAAGAACACCAAAGGCACAGGACAGTATTAGCCCAGGAGACAGAAAGGGCCACATAAACCAGAGACTTCATCAGCCTGAGACCAGAAGAACTGGATGGTGCCTGGCTACCACCAATGACCGCCCTGACAGGGAACACAAGAGAGAGTCCCTGATGGAGCAGGAGAAAGGTGGGGTACAGAACTCAAATTCTAGTAACTAGACCAGACTTAATGGTCTGACCAAGACTGGAGGAACCCTGGAAAGTGTGGCCCCTGGATTCTCTATCAGCCCAGAACTAAAACAATTTCTGAGGCCAACTATTCAGACAGAGATAGGACTGGACTGTGGGACATACAGTGATACTCGTGAGAACTGTGTCTCTTAGCTCAAGTAGATGCAAGAGACTAAACGGGCAGCTTCTGTCCGGAGGTGAGATGCGAAGGCAGGCAGGATTAGGAGCTGGTTGAATGGACATGGAGAATTAGGTGTGGAAAGGAGGAGTGTGCTGTCATAGCATGGGGAGAGCAATCACGGTCACATAACAATGTATGTATAAATTTTTGTATGGGAGACTAACTTGACATAAACTTCATTTAAACTACAACACTAAACAACAACAAATTTCTACCTTAAGTAAGAGAAGGAAAGCCCAGTGGCATAGTGGTTAAGAGCTACGGCTGCCTAACCAAAAGGTCAGCCATTCAAATCCACCAGGCGCTCCTTGGAAACTCTATGGGGTAGTTCTAATCCGTCCTATAGGGTGACTATGAGTTGGAATTGACTTGACGGCAATGGGTTTAAGTACGAGAAAAAGGTAAAATACTCAAATCATTCATTTTGACTGTTGTTGTTAGGTGCTGTCAAGTTGATCTCAACACCTAGTGATCTTATGTACAACAGAACAAAACACTGCCCAGTCCTGCACCATCCTCATGATCATTGCTATGCTTGAGCCCATCGTTGCAGCCACTGTGTCAATCCATCTCATTAAGGGTCTTCCTCTTTTTCACCGACCCTCTATTTTACCAAGCATGATGTCCTTCTCCAGGGACTGGTCCCTCTTGATAACACGTCGAAACTATGTGAGACAAAGTCTCGCCATCCTCGCTTCCAGGGAGTGTTCTGGCTGTTCTTCTTCCAAGACAGATTTGTTCATTCTTTTGGTAATCCATGGTATACTCAACATTCTTCGCCAACACCATAACTCAAAGGCATCAATTCTTCTTTTGTCTTCCTTATTTATGGCCTAGCTTTTGCATGCATATGATGTGATTGAAAACACCATGGCTTGGGTCAGGTGCACCTTAGTCCTTAAAGAGACATCTTTGCTTTTTAACACTTTAAAGAGGTCTTTTGCAGCAGATTTGTCCAACGCAATGCATCGTTTAATTTTTTGACTGCTGCTTCCATGGGTGTTAATTGTGGGTCCAAGTAAAATGAAATCCTTGACAACTTCAATCTTTTCTCTGTTTATTATGATGTTGCTTGTTGGTCCAGTTGTGAGGATTTTTGTTTTCTTTATGTTGAGGTGTAATCCATACTGAAGGCTGTAGTCTTTGAACTTCATCAGTAAGTACTTCAAGTTCTCTTCACTTTCAGCAAGCAGTGTTGTGTCATCTGAATATTGCAGGTTGTTAATGAGTCTTCCACCAATCCTGATGACTTGCTCTTCTTCATATAATCCAGCTTCTTGGATTATTTTCTCAGCATACAGATTGAATAAGTACAGTGAAGGACATAACCCTGATGCACACCCTTCCTGAATTTAAGCTACACAGTATCCCCTTGTTCTGCTCAAATGGCTGCCTCTTGATTTATGTACAGGTTCCTCATGAGCACAATTAAGTGTTCTGGAATTCCCATTCTTTGCAATGTTATCCATAATTTGTTATGATCCACACAATTGAATGTCTCTGCATAGGAATAAAACACAGGTAAATATCTTTCTGGTATTCTCTGCTTTCAGCCATGATCCATCTGACATCAGCAATGAATCCTCTCCTGAATCTAGCTTGAATTTCTGGGAGTTCCCTGTAGATGTACTGCTTCAGCCACTTTTTGAATGATCTTCAGCAAAATTTTACTTGCGTGTGATATTAATGATACTGTTCGATAATTTCCGCATTCGGTTGGATCACCTTTCTTGGGAATAGGCATAAATATGGATCTTTTCCAGTTGGTTGGCCAGGTAGCTGTCTTCCGAATATCTTGGCATGGATGAGTGAGTGCTTCCAGTGCTGCATCCATTTGTTGAAACATCTCAATTGGTATTCCATCAATTCCTGAAGCCTTGTTTTTCAACAATGCCTTCAGTGCAGCTTGGACCTCTTTCTTCAGTACCATCAGTTCTTGATCATATGTTACCTCCAGAAATGGTTGAATGTAAACCAGTCCTTTTTGGTATGTGACTCTGTGTATTGCTTTCATCTTCTTTTGATGCTTCCTGCATAGTTTAATACTTTCCCCGTAGTCTTTCAGTATTGCAACTTGAGGCTTGAATTTTTTCTTCAGTTCTTTCAGCTTGAGAAATGCCAATTGTGTTCTTCCCTTTTGGTTTTCTAACTCCAGGTCTTTGCACATATCATTATAATACTTTACTCTGCCTTCTCCAGCCATGCTTTGAAATCTGTTCAGCTCTTTTACTTCATCATTTCTTCCTTTCACTTTAGCTACTCTACATTCAGCAGAAAGTTTCAGTCTCTTCTGACATCCATTTTGGTCTTTTCTTTCTTTCCTTTTCAATGACCTCTTGTTTTCTTCATGTATGGTGTCCTTGATGTTATTCAACAACTCATCTGGTCTTTGGTCATTAGTGTTGAATGCGTCAAATCTATTCTTGAGATGGTCTCTAAATTCAGGTGGGATATACTCGAGAGTGTTTTTTCGCTCATGTGGACTTGCTCTAATTTTCTTCAGCTTCACCTTGAACTTGCATATGAGCAATTGATGGTCTGTTCCACAGTTGGCCCCTGGCCTGGTTTTGACTGATGATACTGAGCTTTCCATCGTCTGTTTCCACAGATGTAGTCCATTTGATTCATGTGTATGTCAGCTGGCTAGGTCCATGTGTATAGTTGCCATTTATGTTGTTGAAAGAAAGTATTTGCAATGAAAAAGTCATTGGTCTTGCAAAATTATATCATGTGATCTCTGGCATTATTTCTGTCACCAAGGCCATTTTGATTAGTTTTCTTAAATTTACCTAATGCTGAATTACATATATATACATACACACAAAGTCTCACATGATCTGTTCTTCCTCTCTCTCTCTTAAAAAGAAAAAAAAAAAGGAAGTGCAAGTGCACGAAGTTAAGTTTCACTTTTTAGAAAAAATTTAATTTAATCTTCATAATGATTTGGATGAAAGCACAGAGAAACACATTTGTGCTAAAAATAATTCTTATCCCCTGGACTCAAAGGCTAAAGTGAACTCATTTAAACCTAGAATCATTTAGAAATGTTACTTAAAAATGCATTAACATCAGCATCCTGTAAGTGTGTGGCCGTTCCCTGTCCTGCAGATTTTTACCCCAGGAATAGTAGATCCTTAGGTCCTGTTCTGTAAATTTCCTATTAGATACATTGGATTAGGGAGGAGACCAATAAGCCAAACCTGTTGCTGTCAAGTCAGTTCCAACTTATGGTGACCCTATACGTTGCAGAGTAGAACTGCTCCACTGGGTTTTCTTGACTGTATTTTTACAGACACAGATTGCCAGGCCTTTTTTCCACAGTGCCACTGGGTGGGTTCAAATTGCCAACCTTTAGGTTAGTAGTTGATGGCTAACAGTTTGTACCACCCTGGCAAATTACTGTATGTCAGACACTCATGATCTATCTGTGGAAGAGGCAATGTTTCCCCCATTTTAAAGCTGAAGGAACTGATCTTCAAGGCCATGTAGCTAGGAAGTTGCAGAGCTAATATTCACAATCAGGCGATCTGTCTTGAAAGCCCCACTGTGTGGTTCAATCTCCCTTATGTCTGGATGGCTCTGGATCAGCCTGAAAAAATGAGGATGTTTCTCCAGGGCAGTGGTCCTTAAACTTGAGTGTGCACTAGAACCACCTGAAGGGCTATTAAAACACAGATAGCTGGATCTCATCCCCAAAGGTTCTGGTTCGGTAAGTCTGGAATTGTTATTGGTTGCCCCTGAGTCCATCTGGACTCATGGTGATCCTATGTGTGCAGAGTAGAACTGCTCCATAGGGTTTTCAAAGCTGTGACCTTTCAGAAGCAGATCACCAGGTCTGTCTTCTGATGCACCTCTGGGTGGGTTTGAACCATTAACCTTTTGGTTAGTAGTCGAGCGCTTAACCATTTGTGCCATCCAGGGACTCCTAGGTCTGGCGTAGTGCTTGAAAATTTGCATTTCTAACAAGTTCCCAGATGATGTTGATGCTGCTATCCAGGGACCACACCGAGAACCATGGACGAGAGCAAGGCCCTTAACTCTAGGGCTTTCCAACACAAATTGTTCAAGTCCTGGATCCTAGAGCCCTGAAAAGTTCATCTAATTTCTTGGTTGCTTAATGCTGCCAGAGGGACTGAGACAGGGCCTGAGAGGCCACAGTGAAACCTCCAGCCCCATAGACAGCCAATGTCCAAATAAATTCGGTACTTTCCACTTGTCAAGGACATTTCTCCGCTTGCAGTTCCCACTCTCCAGTGTCTATTGGCTAATTAGCCCCACCCCTAGATGAGGTTCCACTAGGCCAATTACTCACTTACAGGCCAGGAACTTTCTTCTACTGTTTCAACCTTCAAAGTCTCTATTTAAATAGTACCGGTGGGGTAGGGTTATCGAGCTGGGAGAAGTGAAGAGAGGAACATAAGTCTACTTAGACTAGTCAATGGAGACCAGAGGCCTATCCTGAGAGGTTGAACAGATTGCACTGTGATACTTGGTCACTTGCTAGCTGGGACACAAGTCTTGGGGAGGTTGCTGAACTACCACATCTGGGAGATGCTGCTTCCTCTTGGCTATCCTTTGGGGAACAGTAAGGATTAATTATCTTCTGATGCAATCAGGACAGAGGAGAAACCTATGCAGCCTTTGGGCTGTATTAGCTGTTGTAGGTCCCAGAGTGGCTTCCCCTGAATCTCATTAGAAACTCACAGAAAATTAAAGAGGGTTTCAAGAATCTGGGGAAAAAAAGTATCTTTCCAGAGGATAAACAAGTTATGTTCTGATGACCAGTTTTATCTGGTACTTGGTAAAATGCCTCGTTAAGCAGTGCTTAGAAAAGTGTAGGTGAACAAGCACCAAATAAAAAACAAGGATGATCTTCAGAGGTTGTTGTTGTTATTGTTGTTAGATGCTGTCCAGTCGGTTCTAACTCATAGCAACTCTGTGTACAGCAGAACGAAAACACTGTCCAGTCTTGCGCCATTCTCACAATCATGGATATGTTTGAGCCTATCGTTGCAGCTACTGTGTCAATCCATCTTGTTGAGGGTCATCCTCTTTTTCGCTGACCCTCCACCTTACCAAGCACGATGTCCTTCTCCAGGGACTAGTCCCTCCTGATAACATGTCCAAAGTAAGTGTCTTCCTCTTTTTCAATGACCCTCTATTTTAAGAAGCATGATGTCCTTCTCCAGGGACTAGTCCCTCCTCATAACATGTCCAAAGAAAGTGAGACAAAGTCGTGCCATCATTGTTTCTAAGGAGCATTCTGGCTGTACTTCTTCCAGGACAGATTTGTTCATTCTTCTGGCAGTCCATGGGATATCATCAATATTCTTTGCCAACAACATAACTCAGAGTCATCAATTCTCCTTTGGTCTTCTTTACTCATTGTCTAGCTTTCGCACGCATATGAGGTGACTGAAAACACCACGGCTTGGGTCAGGTGCACCTTGGTCCTTAAGATAACATCTTTGCTTTTTAACACACTAAAGAGGTCTTTTGCAGCAGATTTGCCCAATGCAATGCATTGTTTGATTTCTTGACTGCTGCTTTCATGGGCACTGATTGTGGATCCAAGTAAAATGAAATCCTTGACAACTTCAATATTTTCTCCATTTATCATGACCAAAGTTGATGTCAGAAGAGACTCTGAAACTAGCTCTTGAATGCAGAGTAACTAAAGCAAACGAAGTTCCCCAGGTAGAAACCAAAATTTAAAGAATCTTCCTACTTGGCTGCCTTCACAGTGGATATCTTAAGGTCTCAATTTTTCCCTTCCTTTACTATTGTTCTTTTTTTTTTTCTATCAAATCTAGAGAAGAGTGAATTAAAGGTTAACTTTTGTTTCAGTGGAATTCTGGGTAAATGTTCCCTCATCTCAGAAACAGGGCCTCAGGGGATTCCTCAGCCTGGCCCTTCCAGAGGGAAGCCCGTACCCAGACTTTGCTTTACAGTCAACCGTCCCCAATCTACTGCAGGCAAGTGGATTTGAAGTCAAAACTCTAAGCCACAGCTAAACCCAAGATAGGCCTTCCTCACATTCAACCTGTCCCACACAACCTGATGATGATAGTTGTTTAGATCTTGCCAAGGGGGAAAATATGCAAATTATAAGCTGGAGTGAGAACAGTGAGTGTTCAGTCCTGCCAAGCTACAAGCGTCAGACCAAGTCTCACATGTCATGAATGGAGCCAGGGTGAAAAACAAAGCAAGTTCTCTCATGCCATGTCTCTTAGGTATTCATCTCTGTGGCCCTTCTTACCCTCCCAGCTTAAGTTTCTCAGCCTTATGGCCTGAACCCTGGCAGTTTTGACTTAGTTCAAATCTCAAGTAAACTTCCAGGAGTCCAGGCAAGTGCCCCAGGGGCTGCTGGGGGCCTAGCCATAGGAACCCGGGGAAAGTGAGAGAAAGGACAAGGTAGACAGAGACTGAAGGCATAGGCAGTGAGCAAGAAGTGTGTGCTTACAAAAGCTTTCACCCTGCGGCTGCAGTGTAGTAGCCAGATCCTGGCTGGCTCTCTCAGCCCAGGAACCACAGGCCCACCTAGCCAGGTGAGGCTGCCCAGCATAGCGCCAGGTGTGAAGTAACCTGAAGGGCCATTCAAGAGCCTGTAGCAACCCCCTCTTTCTCCCCTTCTCCCAGAGTTCTTTATCTCACTTGGAGATAAGCAGGCCAGGACTGTGCCTTAGAGAAGCTGGCCTTGATTCTGTACTAGTTGACTTCTTGATACTGTCAAAGGAGACTTCAGGTAGTTTCACTCCAGAAACTCCTAAGACCAGCAGGATCAATGTCATCTGGGAACTTGTTAGAAATGCAGCATCTCAGGCCCCACCCTCGATATACCAAGTCACATCTGCAATATAACAAGTTCCCAGGTGATTCCTAGGAACATAAGGACTGAAGAGCCCTAGTTCCCAAACTTGGCTGCACCTTGGCAACCATCTGGGGAGTTTTAAAATATACTGATACCTGGTCTCCATCCCCAGAGATTCTGATTTAATTGGTAGGGGATGTGGCCTGGGCATTAGGATTTTTAAACAATTCCAAGGTGATTCTAATATGCAGTAAAGACTGAGAACCTGCTTAAAGTATCTTTAGATTCTTCTCCGAGACCAACCCTCCTCAAATTTTAATGCATATATGAATCACCTGGGGATCTTGTTAAAATCCAGAATCTGATATATCTGATTCAGTAGGCCTGGGGCAACTGAGATTCGGCAATTCTAAAGAGCTCACAGGTGATGCCAACGCTGCTGGTCCAAAGAATGGACTTTTGAGAAACAAGGCTTTGAGGCATATGAGAGGGACTATCTGAAAGAAAGGCGATGAAATAAACACAGAGAAAAGCCAACTGTGCAATACCTGAACCCAGGAAGCAGGTTAGTATAGGAGAAAGATCTTAGGATTCAGAATTGGGCCGACTTGCATTCTAGTTTTCCTCTACCAACTATGGAAAGTTGAACAAATTACTTAATCTTTCTAATTATCAGTTTCCTTCATTGAAAAATGGGGATAAGAAGGCCTATTTTATAGAACTCTGTGAAGACAGAAGTGGCCAACTGTTCCAGGGTTTCCTGTAGAATAAAACCAGAACAGATACTAAAAACTATAATTAAAGATAACTTTCTTGAAGTTAAAAAAAATGGAAAGTATACATTAAATGAGCATACCACGGAGTTCAGAATACCAACACAAAACAACAAATATATCAAGATATGTTCTAGTTAATTATTTGATGTTAAAGAAAAAGTCCACTAGAAATCTAGGTAAAAAGAGACTTATAAAGGAAAGACAATTATATTATCATCTAATTTTAAACCAGAAGAAATAGAGTAACATATTTAAGATATTTGAGGAGAGAAAACGTGAGCCCATGATTTTTATATATCAGCAAACCTTACTTTCAAGTGAAAAGGATACATACAAGCTGTTACCAACATTCAGAACTTAGGGACTATTATTACCTCCATAGGCCCTTCTTAGGAATCCACTAGAAAACAAGCTTCAGACAACCAAAATGATTAATGAGACATCATGTAGTTATTGATGGTGAGCATTCAATATAATAACTTGTAAAACTAAGATTAGGAGTCCCTGGGTGGTGCAAATGGTAAGCACTTGACTACTAGCCAAAAAGTTGGCAGTACAGACCCACCCAGAGGCATCTCAGAAGGCAGGCCTGGCTTCCAGAAAGTTACAGACTTGAAAATTCTACGGAGCAGTTCTACTCTGCACATGTGGGGTCTCCATGAGTCAGAATCAACTCAACTGCGACTAACAACAACCAAACTAAGACTAAACAAGGGTTAAACAGGAGAGGGTATAACATATATTGAAAATGTGCTCTGGGTTGTTCTGTGGTGGCTTGCATGTTGTGGTGATGCTGGAAGCTATGCCACTGGTATTTCAAATACCAGCAGGGTCACCCATGGTGGACAGGTTTCAGCGGAGCTATCAAACTGAGACAGACTAGGAAGAAGAACCTCATGATCTATTTCTAAAAAAAATGGTGAGTGAAAACTTTATGAATAGCAGCAGAACACTGTCTGGAAGATGAGGCCCTCAGGTTGGAAGGCACTCAAAACATGACTGGGGAAAAGCTGCCTGCTCAAAGTAAAGTTGACTTTAATGACATGGATGAAGTCAACCTTTCCAGACCTTCATTTGCTGATCTGGCTTGATTCAAAACGAGAAGAAACAGCTGAGAACAGCCATTAATAATTGGAACATGGAATGTATGAAATATGAATCTAGGAAAATTGGAAGTCATCAAAAACGAAATGGAATGCATAAAGATCGATATCCTAGGCATTAGTGAGCTGAAATACACTGGTATTGGCCATTATGAATCAGAAAAAATGGTTTACTATGCCGGCAATGACAAATTGACGAGGAACAGTGTCTCATTCATCGTCAAAAAGAACATTTCAAGATCTATCCTGAAGTACAATGCTGTCAGTGATAGGATAATATCTGTACGCCTACAAGGAAGACCAGTTAATATGCCTATTATTCAAATTTATGCACCAACCACTAATGATGAATAAATTGAAGATTTTTTTTACCAATTTCTGCAGTCTGAAATTGATCAAACATGCAATCAAGATGCACTGATAATTACTGGTAAATGGAATGAAAAAAAAGGATTGGTAGATGGAAAAATATGGCCTTGCTGGTAGAAACGGTGCTGGAGATTGCATGATAGAATTTTGCGAGATAAACGATTTCTTCATTGCAAATACCTTTTTTCAACAACTTAAATGGCTACTATACACCTGGACCTCACAGGATGGAAAACACAGGAATCAAATCGACTACATCTGTGGAAAGAGACTTTGGAAAACTCAGTATCATCAGTCAGAAAAAGGCCAGGAGCCGACTGCAGAACAGATCATCAATTGCTCATACACAAGTTCAAGCTGAAACTGAAGAAAATTAGAATGAATTCATGAAAGCCAAAATACGACCTTGAGTATACCCCACCTGAATTTAGAGACCATCTCAAGAATAGATTTGATGCGTCAAACATTAAGGACTGAAGAACAGATGAGCTGTCAAATGACATCAAGGACATCATACATGAAGAAAGCAAGAGGTCATTAAAAAGACAGGAAAG
The DNA here is from genome assembly GCF_000243295.1 of Trichechus manatus latirostris. Taxonomy (NCBI): domain Eukaryota; kingdom Metazoa; phylum Chordata; class Mammalia; order Sirenia; family Trichechidae; genus Trichechus; species Trichechus manatus. The sequence goes on from NW_004443970.1 coordinate 7,389,821, forward strand.
AAAAGATCAAAATGGATGTCAGAAGAGACTCTGAAACTTGCTGTTGAATGTAGAGTAGCTAAAACGAAAGGAAGAAATCATGAAGTAAAAGAGCTTAACAGAAGATTTCAAAGGTCAGCTCAAGGACACAAAGTAAAGCATTATAATGACATGTGCAAAGACCTGGAGTTAGAAAACCAAAAGGGAAGAACATGCTTGGCATTTCTCAAGCTGCAAGAAATGAAGAAACATTTCAAGCCTTGAGTTTCAATATTGAAGGATGCTATGGGGAAAATACTGAATAACCAGAAGGCATAAAAAGAAGATGGAAGGAATACACATAGTCACTGTACCAAAATGTATTAGTCAACATTCAACCATTTCAGGAGGTAGCATATGATCAAGAATGAATGGTACTGAAGGAAGAAGTCCAAGGTACACTGACAGCATCAGTGAAAAACATGGCTCCAGGAATTGATGGAATACCAATTGAGATGTTTCAACAAACAAATGCAATGCTGGAAGCATTAACTCGTCTATGCCAAGAAATCTGGAAGACAGCTAACTGGCCAACTGACTGGAAGAGATCTACATTTGTGCCCATTCAAAGAAAGGTGATCCAACAGAATGTGGAAATTATTGAACAATATCATTACTATTACCTGCAAGTAAAATTTTGTTGAAATTAAAAATCGGTTGCAGCAGTACATCGACAGGGAATTGCCAGAAATACAAGCCAGATTCAGAAGAGGACATGGAATGAGGGATATCATTGTTGTCAGATGGATCTTGGCTGAAAACAGAGAATTCTAGAAAGAGGTTTACTTGTGTTTTACTGATTATGCAAAGGCATTCAACTGGGTGGATCATAATAAATTATGGATAACGTGAAGAATGGGAATTACAGAACTTAATTGTGCTCATGCGGATCCTATACATAGACCAAGAGACAGTCATTCAAACAGAACAAGGGGATACTTAGTGGTTTAAAATTAGAAAAGGAGTGCATCAGGGTTGTATCCTTTCACCATACTTATTCAATCTGTATGCTTAGCTAATAATCTAAAAGCCGGACTATATAAAGAAGAACAGGGCATTAGGATTGGAGGAAGATGCATTAACAACCTGCACTATGCAGAGATACAACCTCAACATGAAGAAAACAAAAATCTTCAAAACTAGACCAATAAGCAAACATGATAAATGGAGAAAATATTGAAGTTGTCAAGGATTTTATTTTTCTTGGATCCACAATCAACATCCATGGAAGCAGCAGTCAAGAAATCAAATGACATATTGGTTTGGGCAAATCTGCTGCAAAAAAACCTCTTTAAAGTGTTAAAAAGATGTCACTCTGAGGACTAAGGTGCACCTGACCCAAGCCAGGGTATTTTCAATGGTCTCAAATGCATGTGAATGCTGGACAATGAATAAGGAAGACCGAAGAACTGATGTCTTAGAATTGTGGTGTTGGCAAAGAATATTGAATATACCTTGGACTGCCAGAAGAATGAACAAATCTGTTTTCGAAGAAGTACAGCCAGAATGCTTAGAAGCTAAGATGGCCAGACTTCATCCCAAATACTTTGGACATGAGGGACCAGTCCCTAGGGGACATCATGGTACGTAAAATAGAGGGTCAGCGGAAAAGAGGAAGACCCTCAAGGGATGGATTGACACAGTGGCTGCATGGGCTCAAGCATAACAAGGATTGTGAGGCTGGTACAGGAACCGGCAGTGTTTTGTTCTGTTGTACATAGGGTTACTATGAGTGGGGACCGACTCAGTGGGATCTAACAACAACAATTGATAATGAAAACCTAAAAAAGGCAGAGTACTTTGGATGGAGTCTATGTTCTGGGCCTGCTACTCTTTGCATAACTATGTACCTGTAAGGAAACCCTGGTGGCGGAGTGGTTAAGAGCTACAGTTGCTAACCAAAAGGTCAGCAGTTTTTATTCACCAGGCACTCCTTGGAAACTCTATCGGGCAGTTCTACTCTATCCTATAGGGTCGCTATGAGTCGGAATCGACTCGACAGCAACAGGTTTGTTTTTTTTTTTGGTATGTACCTGTAAAATTGTACATGCCTTGAAGGCAAGAACAGTTTTTTTTCTTTGTAGTTGTAGTATCTAGTGCTTAGTGTTTTATACGCATTATCTCATTTAATCTTTTGAGTAACTGTGATGGTTAATTTTAATATGTCAACTTGGGTAGGCTATTGTGCCCAGTTGGTTGGTCTAGATGTTGCTGTCAAAGTGTTCTGCAGATATTGATTAACACTTACAATCATCTAATCAGCTGAAGGTTTTAGGAGCAAAACCTGAGGTTTCCCAGGGAAGAAGGAATTCTGCTTCAAAAGCATAACATAAAAACCCCGCCTGATTTCCCAGTCTGCTGGTCTGCCCTACAGATTTTAGACTTGCCAGCCCCCATAATCATGTGAGCCTATTTTTTAAAATAAATTTTCCCTGGAGAATCTTGACTGATACAGTTACTAACTCTATTTGGTACTGATTAGCATTTTATAGACAGAGAAATTAAGGCTTATAAAGGTTAATAATTTTTACCATGGTCACACAGCTAGCAAATGGTAGAACTGGGATTAAAGTACCATGACTATAAACAAAAAACATGGGAATAGTGTAAAAATATTTGTAACAGCAGTGACTATTCACTTCTGTCTCCAGCACAAAGGTTACTAATATTTCCGTTTCTCCACAGTACAGCTATAGGAACTCTTCCCATCCACTCCCAACCAGTTTCCTCACATGGAATAGCTGACTGGTTGTTTCTTAGAGGTGAACAGAACTATGATGGTATTGCTGGGAGGTATCCTCACACAATGGTTGGATATTTATATCGGTAAGAAAGGTCTAGAAGTTCAGGAAAGCTTTTCCTACTCCCTTGATGAGACCACTGGCCTTGTCTTGAGGGCCAAACTGCTAGGTTGGCCTTTTGTCCAGGGCAGTTCCTGTCCCTCTTAAAACATCCCTTGCAACAATCCTGTACTGGGTCACTAGTCTGACATTACCCAGGCCTCTGCCAGAATTGCAGACCATTCTAGGATAGGGTCTTATCAGTCCATCTTCAGACCCAAATCTTCCTTCCTGTGTATGTATTTAGGTCTTCCCATTTTTGGTAGGTCCTCACACATGAAATACTCATTCAGACCTTGTCTTAGTTATCTAGTGCTGCCATAACAGAAATACCACAAGTGGATGGCTTTAACGAACAGAAATTTATTTTCTCACAATTTAGGAGGCCAGAAGTCCAAATTCAGGGTGCTGGTTCTAGGGGATATCTCTCTCTGTTGGCTATATGGGAAGGTCCTTGTCTATTTTTAGCTTCTATTCCTAGGTTCCTTGGTGATCATGTGGCATGTATTTTTCCCTCCATCTTCCCCTCTGCGTTTGCTTAATCTGCTCTTCTATATCTCAGAAGAGACTGACTTAAAACACACCCTACAGTAACACTGCTTCATTGACCTAACAAAGAAAATCCATTCCCAAATGGGATTATAACCACAGATATAGGGGTTAGGATTTATACCATAATTCAATCCATAACAGCCCTTTCTCTCTTAAAATAGGACAAGAAGCCCATAACACACACACAAAATGCATATGTTCTTCTTTGAGGGTAAGGTAGGCACAGTCCTTTGAAAAGTGACAGAAGGAAAGGGAAAACCTGCCTATTTCTTCCTATAAAGACAGACCTCTGACATTCTTATTCATTCATTCTCTTTCTCTCTCTCTCACACATGGAGTTCTCCATGGATCAGTGTATCACCCAAGACTTTGGTAGTATACTGTGCATACTACAGGTGCAAATTAAGTTGCATTTTAAAAGTAACTTAATGCTTTCTATTTCAAGAAAACTTTTGCAGTGATCTCATTCATAAAGGAAGCTCCTTTAGTCTGAATAATTAAAATAGTCTCTCCCTAAACCTTGAGGAAGTAGAAATAGTGAACAGGCAGAAGCCAAAATACAGAGAACCAAATTAAATGGGTGATAAAAAATAGCTAAATCACCATTACTAGTCGCAGTGCTAAAGTATAGATGATCACAACTCATGCTGCCTGAAGCAGCAGCTGACTTTAATTAGACTGCATCCACCTCAGGCTGCTTCACAGAGCAGTTACCCCACCACAGAGAGAATGACCTGGACCACTGCAGTAGAATTGACTGCTCAGTCACCTCTACGAGAGGGTCAGACCATCCACACATCCCTGTTTATCTCATTACCCATCAGAATCCCAATCTCTGCAGTCCAACTGTTACCTTAACTGTCTTCCCACCCCATTCCACTCCTGTCCCTTGTAAATCATTTCCCTCTGCTTCTTGGAATTCACAATTCCCAATGTTTAATCAATAAAACTCCCATTTCTTCACCCTCTTCTCTGAAGCTTCTATTCGCCTCCTTACTTAACTAAAAGCTGGCAGTATCCTGGGGGCATGGTTTCTCTGCAGCCCTTCCTTCCAAACAGATGATGTTTTTCTCTCTAATACCCAAAGTGCTTCAGCACCAAGAAGAGATGTACACCTTACTCTCAATGACAATTTTAGGGTGTTACTCCTCCTTCCCTCTTGCAAACCCTTTGAGGCTCACACCATCATCTGCTTATTATTACTCGTCTCCTTCCATGTTGCTGTCATCTACTAGTGGGTCTTTCCTTCTCATTCATGGAAGAAACTAGCTTGCAACTCAGTTTTCTTCCTTGGCCCTACTCCTGCCATCTTTTTTGGTGACTTCAATATGCATGCTGATGATTCATCAACACCACAGACTCTCAGTTTCTTGACTTCTACATATTTTCAACGATCTCTAACTCTGAAAGCAAAGAGGACTTGAAGCACTTACTGAAGAAGATCAAAGACTACAGCCTTCAGTACGGATTACACCTCAACATAAAGAAAACAAAAATCTTCACAACTGGACCAATGCATAACATCATGATAAAGGGAGAAAATATTGAGTTGTCAAGGATTTCATTTTACTTGGATTTGCAATCAACACTATGGAAGCAGCAGTAAAGAAATCAAACAATGTACAGTATTGGGCATATCTGCTATAAAAGACCTCTTTAAAGAGTTAAAAAGCGAAGATGTCACTCTGAGGACTAAGGTCTGCCTGACCCAAGCCAGGGTATTTTCAATCACTTCATATGCATGTGAAAGTTAGACAGTGAATAAGGAAGACTGAAGAAGAATTGATGCCTTTGAATTATGGTGTTGGCAAAGAATACTGAATATACCATGGACTGCCAGAAGAATGAACAAATCTGTTTTGGAAGAAGTACAGCCAGAATGCTCATTATGAGAGGATGGTGAGACTTTGTCTTACGTACTTTTGGACATATTATGAGGAGGGGCTAGTCCCTGGAGAAGAATATCCTGCTTGGTAAAGTAGAGGGTCAGTGAAAAAGAGGAAAACCCTCAACAAGATGGATTGACATAGTGGCTGCAAAAATGGGCTCAAACATAGCAACGATTGTAAGGATGGCGCAGGACTGGGCAGAGTTTTGTTCTGTTGTACATAGGATGCTGTGAGTCAAAACCGACTCAATGGCACCTAACAACAACAACAACAACTCTACTTCAGCTATCCATCTTACCTTAGAACTTGATATCAACAAAAATGGTACCACCTCCAAAGTTTTAAATGCAAATATCTCATTCTGACCATAAATATTAACCTTCCGAGTTACTTACTGAAGTATCCACCCTTCAAAAGTGCTTTTACTTTTTTGTTGTGACTTTCCATCTATCCATCCCTCTTTATATCCATCACCAACTCTCCTTCCCCTTCATTTCTTTTCTCTTTCTACCTTATATCGCATGACCCATCATTAGTTTCTTTCTTGCAGACACTATCAACTTCTTTGCCCCTATTGCATAAGGTTTGGAAGTCCAATAAATAGAACCTCTTCTTCTTGCCTGAGTTCTGCACTACTTGAGAGATTAAGATTAAAACATAGGTAGATGAAAGCAGATGATGTATCATCTTGGTTACTGATAAAGCTAATCCTAGGGACTGTGGCTTAGTTTTTCAAGAAGGATGGGTTTTTAAAAACTGAGCCTCAGATTTATGCATTCAGTCACTGGCAGCACTGAAAACTGCAGCACCCCTACTCTCTCCCCTACCTTGGGGTGCTGTCTTTGTAAAACTGTGCAGTGCAGAATGTATATCTGCTGTGGGCTGCTGGATCCCAAGAGAAAGATGAAAGAAAGAGTTTTGTTTTAAATGCCTACCCTCTTATCCGAACTCATCAACAACATAAGTCACTCCTCTCCAGAGGAGGACCACGTAAGGGGCAGGTACAGGTCAGGAGTGTGATACCAGCGAGCTCCCTCCACATGGAAGGAAGCATTAGGAGCAGGCAACACTTTTTCCCCCAACACCTCCTCCTCCATCACACTGGACTTGTAAATGCCCAACTTCCTGCAGTCAGCACCAGAGCAGCAGAAGGTAGTCTTCAAAATACTGTTACATATTTTAGAAAAACACTAACTGGACAATAAATAAGTGGTAACTTTGGTGAAGGGTAAGAGAGTTAAAAAAATTTTTTTACATATATTATCTCATTTAATAATTATAAAAACCTTGTCATAGAAACCAGACAGGTAGACTCATCTATTTATAGGTAAGGGAATTAAAGCAATGTGAACTTGTCACTGTCGCATGTTAGAGGTAATATGTAAGCCCAATTTACTTGAGAGGTGGTGTATCAGTTTTCTATTGTTGCTGTAACAAATTACTACAAACTTAGTGACTTAAAACAATGCAAATTTATTATAATTTTGGAGGTCAGAAGTCCTAAAATTGAGGTGTCAGCAGGGCTGCACTCTTTCTGGAGGCTCCAGAAAATAATCCATTTCCTTACCTTTGCTAGCTACTAGAGACCTCTTGCGAGCAGTCCTGGTGGCGCAATGGTTAAGTGCTTGGCTGATGACTGAAAGGTCAGTGGTTCAAACACACCCAGCGGCTCTGCGGGAGAAAAGAACTGGCGATTTGCTCCCGCAAAGACTATAGCCTAAAAAACCCTATGGGCAGTTCTACTCTGTCATACAGGGTTGCTATGAGTTGGAATCAACTTGATGGCAAACTACAACAAACAGAGACCTATATTCCTTGGCTCACGGCCCCTTTTCAAAGCCAGCAGCAGAGCATCTTCAAGTGTCTCTCCGACTGACCTTCCTGCCTCCTCTTTCACTGATAAGGACTCTTGTCCTTACACTGGGCATAGATGATATTCCAGAATAATCACCCCATCTCAAGATCCTTAACTTAATCATATCAGCAAAGTGCCTTTTACCATGACATATTCACAGACTTTAGGGATTAGGACATGGACAACTTCAGGGAGTCATTACTATGCCTACTATAGGAGGGATAGCACCCCATTACTTTGAAAAAGAGGTGCTAGGACTATTTCCAGGAGGAGTACTGTTTCTAATCACATTTGTTACTGAAATGCAAACACATAAATACACATAAACACTAAATACCCAATAGAGTACCTTGCTTAGAATAAGCATTTACTGTTTGTGTTGAATAAATACATGCACACCACATATCTTAGAAAAAAGTTTTAAGGATAAAGAATAGTTGAAGAAGTAATACAAAAACAATTATTTAATTAATATGACAAAAGCATCGATAATACCTGAACCCAACTGCCTAAGTTAAAAGGATGATTTGAAGCAACCACTTAGATGATTAGCAATAAAAAATTTACCAAATTTATCTTTACTGTCTATCAATATCTCTCCCTACCTCATTCTAAATCTATTTCACTCTCTCAACTATTTTATTCCTTAATGGGCCAAACAATCATATTGGTATGTATTTAAAAATATTTGTTGCACTTAATCTAGAAAGAATTACATTAAATATAAAATCAGGTAAGCTGCAACACTTCTGTTCAACATTCTATTGCAGGTTCTAGACATTGAATAAGGGCAAAAGAAGAAATAAAAGGCATACAGATTTGAAAGGAAGAAGTAAAACTGTCTTCACTTAAGGATGACATACTATGTATGAAGAAAATCCTAAGGAAGCTACAAAAAAAGCTACTAGAAGTAGTAAGTTAAGCAAGGTCTCAAGATACAAGATCAATATAAAAAAGTCAATTGTATTTCTATATATTAACAACAAACCATTGGAAATTGAAACTAAAAAATACCATTTACAATAGCATCAAAAATGTAAAATAGGAATTTTTAAAGATATGAGCAAGAACAATACACAGAAAATATAAAACATTACTGAGTGAAATTAAAGAAGGCCTAAATAAATGGAAAGATATATGGATTCTAAGACTCAGTACTGCTAAGATATCAGTTGTCCCCAACCTGATATATAGATGCAATGCTATCCTAATAAAAAACCCCATCAGGCTTTTTCTTTTCTTTCCTTCTTTTTTTGTTTTTTGGACAAATTGACAAGCTGATTCTAAAAATTATTTAGAAAACGCAAAGAACCTAGAATAGCCAAAATAATTCTGACAAAGAAGAACAAAGTTGCCTTAGAGTACCTGATTTCAAGACTTACTATGAAGGTAAAGAAACCTATAAAGACAATGTTTTACGTTCTACCTTGGTGAGTAGCGTCTGGGGTCTTAAAAGCCTGTGAGCAGCCATCTAAGATACTCCACTGGTATCACCCCTTCAGGAGCAAGGGAGAATGAAGAAAATAGGATACAAGGAAAAGATTAGTCCAGAGGACTAAAGGACCACAGCTACCAAGGCCTCTACCAGACTGAGTCAAGTACAGCTAGATCGTGCCCGGCTACCACCGACTGCTCTGACTGGGATCACAACAGAGGGTTCTGGATAGAGCTGGAGAGGGATGTAGAACAAAATTCTAACACACACACACAAAAGACCAGATTTACTGGTCTGAAAGAGACTGGAGAAACCCCGAGAGTATGGGCCCCCGACGTCCTTTTAGCTCAGTGCTGAAGTCACTGCCGAGGTTTACCATTCAGCAGGAGACTGGACAGCCCCACAAAACCAAACGGGACTAATGAGGCACAGCAGTCCAGGGACAAGGACTAGAAGGCAGAAGGGGACAGGAAAGCTGGTGATAGGAAACCCAAGGTTGAATAAGGACACTGTTGACATGTAGTGGGGTTGTTAACCATTGTCATAGGGTAACATGTGTACTGTTTAATGAGAAACTATTTTGTTCTGTAAACCTTCATCTAAAGTGAGAATAGCAGAACAACTGGAAGAACATAATCGATGTCACTGAATTGTGCATGCAGAGATTTTTAAAATGGTGTATCTTTGGCTATGTATTTTCACCAAAAAAAAAAAACAAGGTCAAGAAGGGAGAGTATTGACACGTCGTGGGGTTGTTAACCAATGTAATAAAACAATATGTATACTCACTGTTTAATGAGAAACTATTTGTTCTGTAAACCTTCACCTAAAGTACAATTAAAAAAAAAGAGAGAGAAACCTAGATAGTGTGGGATTGGAATAAAGATATAAATCAGTAGAACAGAATAGGGAGTCCAGAAATCAGTTCACACATATATGATCAGTTGATTTTAAACAAAGATGCTGACATAAAAGTAAAAAGATAGTCTTTTCAACAAATGGTGCTAAACATGAGCCTCAATCCTTAATTTTCACCATACAAAAAAATTTACTAAAAAATGGATCACAGGCCTAAATGTAAAAGCTAAAACTATCAAGTTTCTAGAAGAAAACACAGGAAAAAATCTCTGTTACCTTGGGTTGTGCAAAGATTTCTTAGGACACAAAGAACATGAACCATAAGAGAAAAAAACGAATAAATTGGATTTCATCAAAATTAAAACTTTTGTCCTTTTAAGACAGTTAAGAAAATAAAAAAAGGCCACAGACCAGGAAAAAATTTTTCAAACCATGAACTGTATCCAGAATAAAGAATTCTTGCAACTCAATAAGAAGAAGATAATCTATTAAAAATGGGTAAAAAGATTTTAACACTTTTCAAAATAATAAAGAGAAATGGCAAATAAGCATGAAAATATGCTTAACATAATTAGTAATTAGGGAAATGAAAATTAAAACCATTAGAATGACTAACATGATAGTAAGAAGCCCGGTGGCACAACAGCTAAGAACTCCGCTGCTAACAGAAAGGTTGGCAGTTCGAACCCACTCAGGGGCTCCATGGGAGAAAAACTTGGCAATTTGCTTCCATAAAGATTTATAGCCAAGAAAATCCTATGCGGCAGTTCTACTCTGTCACATGGGGTCGCTATGCGTTGGAATTGACTCAACGGTACCCACCACCACCACCACCAACATGATAATACCAAGTGTTGGTGAGAATCTGGAACAACTGCAACTCTTACACATTGCAGGTGGGAATGTAAACTAGTACAACCACTTCAGAAAACAATTAAAAGGATTCTTAGAAAGTTAAACATATGCTTACCATATGATCCAGAAATTCTACTCCCAGGTATTTACCCAAGATAAATGAAGATATATGGCCACAAAAAGGCTTGTACATAAATTTTTACAGTAGCTTCATCCATAATACTCCAAATCTGGAAACAATACAGATGTCCATCAACAGATGAAAAGACAAACAAATGGTAAAATATTCATATGATGAAATACTATTCAGTAATAAAAAGGAATGAACTGCTGATCACATAACATGGATGAATCTCAAAAATATCATGCTGAGCAAAAGCCAGAAAGAAGAGTACATACTGTATGATTCCATTTACATGAAAGTCTAGAAAAGATAAAATTAATTTTTTATAGACAGTAATCAGATCAGTGGTTGCCTAGGGTGAATGTGTGTGTGGGGTATTGAATGGGAAGGAACACAAAGGGAAGCGTTTGGGGTGATGGAAATGTCCTACACCTTGATTGTGGTGGTGGTTAATTTACCAAACCTCATCAAACTGTACACTTTAAACATGTGCATTTTATTGTATGTAAACTATACCTTAATAAACTTGATTTAAATGAAAAAAAAAAAACGGAGAGAGGTAAACTTTTACATTTCTCTCTCTCCTTTGCACTTCCACAGACAATTCTACAAATTAATTTTGTGGGTAAAACAGCTATGTGACACCGGATAAATAATTACTCTGAACTGAGTGAGTTTCATCAGTAAAATGAGTGAATAAGATGAGTTCATTCATTCATTTCATTTAATAAACATTTATTAACACCTATTATGGGCAATAGTAGAACGAAGAAGAATTGATGCATTTGAATTATGGTGTTGAAGAATATTGGATATATCACGGACTGTCAGAAGAACAAACAAATCTGTCTTGGAAGAAGTACAGCCAAAATGTTCCTTAGAAGCAAGGATGGCGAGACTTTCTCTCACCTACTTTAGACATGTTATCAGGAGGGACCGATCCCTGGAGAAGAACATGTTTGGTAAATTACAGGGTCAGCGAAAAAGAAGATCCCCAATGAGATGGACTGGCACAGTGGCTACAACAATGGGCTCAAACATAGCAACAATTGTGAGGCTGGCACAGGACCAGGCAGCGTTTTGTTTTGTTTTGTTGTACGCAGGTTCAGTATGAGTTGGAACAAACTCAACGGCACCTAACCACAACAACACTATGGGGCATGAACTATACTAGGTTCTAGAGATATAAAGCTGAAAAAGAAAACTGTTACTGCCATCAAGGAGCTCACAGTCTAGTGTAAGAGAAAGACAAGCTAACACATGATTATGATACAGCTTATGACTATTTAAGGTATGAGGAGGACTCATAGATGCGCAGTCTTCCCTGATGATATAACGCCTGAGTTAGGTTTTGAGGTATAAGTAAGAGTTAGGTAAAGAGGGAAGAGAAGGCATTCCAATCAGAGGGACTTGTATAAACAAAGGGCCAAAGGAGACAGACATATCATGTGTTCAAGCAACTTCAGGTAGTTTAGTATGTCTAGAACATAGACTTTAGCCGTGTAAGGTCATAGTTGTGTCTTTGAATGAAAAAAAGTAAAAAACAAAACAACAACAACAAAAAACCACTCCTCTAATTTGAGCAGTATATAGACAGGAGTTCTGTACCAAATAATGATACCCATGTTTTGGCGGATCCTCTAAAAAGTAAATGACTGTATCATCGGTTAGGGTTTTTCCTGTTGTAAACAGAATCTTTTGGCTGATATAATTAAGTAGTCCTGGGGCAGCCTGGTGGAGTGTGATCTGGGGATCAACATTCCCTATTTCTAGGTTGAAGCAATTCCATATTTTCTCTTGTTCATATCCAGCTTCCCTGAAAGATTAAACCAAAGCCTTGTAATTGAGTTTCATAGCCATCATTGGTCTTAGACTTTACACTGATTGTGGAAGCAATTCCTGTGTACAGAGTGATGGTACATGGTGACTGGCTTGGCCCGGACCCAGAGCGAGGTATGGGAATTAGCCTCACCTGAGGTACATGAGGGAAGGGTGGGTCTTAAAATATAAATTAGAATCTTTGAGGAAGAAAGTAGAATAGTTACTAAGGTAGAACTATGTTTTAAGAAAAATAGATCCCAATAATTTTCAGAACAAGTCAGAGGATACTAACACATGTGGGCGACTTTCTTCTCCATCTTCTATACCTAGGGACTGGTCAATGAAAACGGACTTGAGAACATGGTGACTTAAGAACTTGTAGAACATGCAGACAAAATACTATCACTCAATATTATAAGCACCATACTAATGAATGAACAGTTTCATAAGAACAAAGCGAAAGGCATAATTAATTCTAATTCACAGGCTCCAGGGTATGTTCACAATAGAGGAGATTTTTGAGTGGGGCCTTGAAAAATGGGAAAGGTCCTTTTGGCAAAGACAAAAGTGCATGGCCATGGCTGGATCAGTATGTGATCTGGTAAGGCTGAGGTACAGGATAATGGATCAGCTGTGGGAGTATGACAATGGAAAGACCAAGATGTGAAGAACTCTTCCTGCCATCTCACAGAGCCTGGGTTTTATTCTTTAAGCAATGGGGAGTTGTTGAATTTTTTAAGCATGGAAGTGACATAATCAAATCTGTATTTAGAAAACTGTAGGAATAGATTAGACACTTCTTAAGACAAGTGTTGGGAGATAACGCTAAGTTTTGAGGTGGAAGGCTGAGGAAGTTCAAGGCTAATTGTCTTTATTTTCACTGTGAAATAGGATGGGCAAACATACGCTGAGTGTGAGGGGGTGCTATGCAGTTACGGCAACCTGGAAATTTCTATTAGCCAGAATGATGCATTACAGAAACATTCTTGTCAGAAAGAGTTCAATAAACCCTTCCATAATATAAAGTTATATTACAGGGCGGGAGAGTGAATTACATTATATCAGTGGGTGAACTGAAATCCAGAAGGGCCAAATACAATTCATCTATTAAGCTATTTCACTATCAGTGCCAATTGCCATAGAATAATTATATATAAGTATCACTGGTGACTCAGATCCTTGTGATCACTGGCAGAGGAGATGTGGAGAGGGTCATGGGCTTGTAGGGAATGGCTCAGGAGGGTGCAGGAGGAAGGAAGCTACGGGAGGTAGGGTAAGGTGATACAGTTAGAGATTAAGTTCCTAACTGGAATGGGCAAGGCCGCCTGAGTGGCTTCAGTGCAGTATTTTAACAAGCGGCCAAGAGCAGTATATGGTAGAGAGGGGTTTGCGGTAGCTACCAGCACTGGCTTTGGGATTCAGATTCAGGACTACTGGCTGAGGCTACGTGTTCCAAATGAAAGGATCTGCTATGTCATGGTCCATTCATTTTTTTATAGACATAGAAACAAATTATCAAGTAAAATTATACCAACGCTAATGAGGCTGGGCATTCTTTATATATTATCCTCTACCACTTGACCTTAAAATGTCATATTTAAAACTAATTACCAATAATATCTTACATTTGTCTGACGGTTTACAGTTTAAAAAACTACTTTCAAATATATTTTCTCATTTGGTCCTACACAACCTTGTAAGGTAAACAGAGCAAGTATAATAAATTTTTACTGCCCCTTGCCGCACAAAATTACAGATAAGAGTGATTAAATTATCTAAGGATTTCTAGCTAGAAAAAGAACTCCGCAGTCTAGTGTTTTTCCTACTAGACTACTACACTGTCTCCTCTAAAAAAGCTTATGAATATTCCACCAAAGAAGAAAGTCAAAGATGGGCATATCTGTACACATAATCATTCAAAACTCTTAATCATTTAAAAACTCTTTCTCCTCCTAACATTTTTTTTCATTTTCTCAAAGTGGGAGAAGAAGGGAGACAATAGTTCTAGGTGTATGCTTTGCCCTCTTGATGGATGTACATTTGCACACACAGAATGGCGAAGCATATGACTATAACTGTATCACCTTTAAAAGCAATAACACGGGTTTAAGAGTCAATAGCAGAATAAATTATTTAGTCCTCAGTAAGTTAACAAGTGCCAGATAAATATAAACACATACTATAGATTCTCAAATTAATAACTAGATATACCAAACTCCACCACCCTTGCAATCTTATGCTAAACCTCACACATTTCCTAATATATATTCTCTAAATAAGGCTCATTACATACATCTGGATAAAACTTAATAGAATTCTAGGCAACCCATAAGAGTATCGATCTATCAATTTACAGTTTTGTTGAAATTATCAATATCTTAAATTTGAGTCTAAAATTGAAAGATAATAGTTTTTGGACTTTTTTTCTTACATACTATTAATACATCTTATAGAAATGGTAGGCCTTTAGTAACTAACATAAAATAATACCCGTCACTTTAAATAAAGACCAAAACAAGACTGATGCCTTGTATAATGTCTTCAGTTCTCCTTCTAGTCTCTCTCAGCTGCTCTTCCCTAACAGTAAATCTCCTTAAATCAAACTTCAGTCGAGGTGGGCTTGGTTTTGATTTGTCATTTCCTTCATTCCCCAGGCTATCCTCTTTGTATGCTTCCAAAGTAACAGAATCTGGCAACAGACCTCAGCAGTGCCAAGTCTTCTAACCAAGAGATGGAAGGCTGTGAAGTTCAAAAGGATCACCCCATAATTCTCTGATTTTTTTCACAATGAAGAATAAACTATTATCATAGGGAGACAATTGTATTTGACCTTACCAGTAGAGACCTTTAAGGGAGAAATAAAATGGAGAGGGATCTAGAAGATGTCTGGTGAGAGAAGTTGCCCAAAACACCAAAGTACATTTGACTTCCTACTTAAAAGTGTTATCTTACTCAAGTCTCCCCATCCTCCAAACCCCACCAGAGGCTCTGAGTGAAGACCAATTCATAAAGACAAAATAAAACATTATCTAGTGATAAACTCACAAACTGACATAAGAGAACTGTCCCAGAAGCTACATTACCTCTTCAAGTTTATTACAGTATCTTCAGTTCTTATTGCATATATTCTTACATGCCTTTTACAAGCCAGGATTATATATACAGTATGTGTAATTTAGCAGAAGTTATGTCTATTGCTTCTCTTTTGAAAATTAGCGGCATGCAGTGCAATATTTGGTGTGCAGTTATTGTTTCAAAAAGTAAAAAATTACTTAGGTTTAACTGCAAAGGGAACATGATCTTTATTGGCTTATATGCAAAGTTTAATTTTGGTTTTATGCAGAGTTTGCATAGTTCATGATTAGTTTCTAATGAAAAACTAGATGTGTTGTCAGTGACCTTGAAGAAGATCAGGTGACAGTAGCAAACAGAAAAATTTGAAGAAGAGGCATAACTTTTAAAGTGGAAAGGTCAGCAAGAACTGCCTGAAAAAAAAACAAAAGAATTATTAATATCAGTATTCCAATCAGCAAAGTAAAGTCTATAAAGTACAACAGAAATACCATTACAATGTAATTCCAGCATCAACACACACTCTAAGTTCCTCAGATTTGTCCTACATCTTTGTACTAAAGCTATAACTTTCCTGAATTTCTCAATGTTAGTACATGTGCAAAGTGCTAAATAGTGCAGTAGAAAATAATCCGGACTTTAGCCTTCAGCCTTCTTCAAATATACAAGGTAGCATTAGTTTATAAGAGGTCTAACATTTCAAGTTGCTTCTATAAATAAACATACATTATGAATCGTAGTCCCATTATACTAGTATAAGGAGTAACTGACTTCAGGAAATCATTTTGAGATGAAGCTAATGTTTATTCAGTTGCAAGATGCATAAACATCCTCTTCCTTTCAAAAAAAGAATGTAGGCAGGTATTTTAAGAATAAAATTTACATTTCTATGAGAGATACCAGATATAGTAATATGGTAAGTCACTATTTAATTAAACCATATTTCAGGTATAAATTATGCCATTGAAAAGAAATCTGCTTTAAACAACTAACTTACAATTAAAAGTAACCAAAACAACCTATGTATCATTACTGTATCATCCAAACACATGCCATCTTACCCTCTCAACTAGGCTTTCTTTGTTCTATGAGCATAACATGTGGACATGAACAATAATAAGAAAATGCAACATAAGCCCTGATAGCTTCTATTGAAATGACTAGGTATCTAGTTTCTTATAATGGTTTCCTATAATAATCTTGTTTATGACCCCTTCACAAGAAGATTGTTTCCAAGTAATGAAGGAATTTTGAATACTTAATATTACTTAGCTCAGAACTTACAGGTTTTACCCAAGTTAATAAATGAGACTACGAGAAATGTGTGTTCTATGCATCTGAGACTAAAGTGCCCGAGGCTGGCACTCTCTCAGGAACTATTTCCATCCCATCTGAGTGAAACTTATCCTTACTTCAGCTGCAGCCAGTGATGTCACCTCCATCAGGTTCACTGCTCGGAAAGCAAACACAGCAGCTGCCAGGACTGGAAAAGAATGCACACTATTTCAACTGCTGGCCTCCTCATCAGCCTGACATATTTACTGCTATGCCCACAACCAACCAGGAAAGCTCAGAACTAGCACCTTCCACGACTGCACAGCATTCTGAGTTATGGTCTTGTGATGAATGGAAATTGTCTATGCTAGAGAACAGTGCCTGATGGCTAGACAAACTGAATCCCACATTTTTAGAAAAAAAAGGAAAATCCAATGGTCTTAAAAATCATTTTATAAATAGCTTCTTTCATATCTACAACTTAAATTATTATGTTTTAAAATGGCCTGAAGATCCAATGACTGTCTTATAAATTAAGGTTTAGTTTGATGCAGGTGTTTCCCACTAACACAACAGAGGCACTTCTAATGTGATACTATTGAGACTGAAGGTAAGCACTGATGATTCATCTCTAACATGAAAATCTGTATGCTTTCCTGAGAATTGCCCTCTCTGCTGTCCATTAGGATGGTTTTCCAGAGACGGCACCAAGGATGATGCCATGACTGTCCTGGGTTCTGATAGGTGGTTGTGCCTCAGGAGTAGAAGTCAGGAGCCAGGCTTCTTCATTTCCCCAGACAGAGGCAGAGTGCAACCAGTGACTAGGAAGCACTGGCATTTTTCTAGGGGACAAAAGAATTTGAACAGTCTGGCAAAAAAGCATTTGAATTAGTTAGACAGGAAAATTCCAGTGAAAAAAAGAAAACAGTGGTAAAACAAAATTTAAAATGTCAAGTGTGCTGGTATTATTCAGTATATAACAAAGGATACAAGAGATCTTGTATTTACTCTTTAAAATGAAAAAGAAAATGTAAATACTTTAAAGTCACTAAGTTTCATGTTTATAGGAATATCACATAAAAACCATTTCTGTGGACTAGCAACTTCTTTACAGCTTCTCAATATCTGGAATCATATTATGGAGACATTTTAGAAGCTAATGAGTGTGAGCACCATTTCTTTCTTTCTTTCTCTTTTTTTTTTTGTGTGTATGTATAATTGAACAGAGTTAATGAAAGCTTGACAGGATGGTCAAATTTTTTGCTGTAGCAGGAAAGAGTTTTATAAGGTGGGAGACTGTTTTGCCAAAGGTAGATGAGAAGGGGTAAAAAAAGAGCAGTTTACCAATTGACCTCAGCATACAAAACGCTCATGTGCTCATAACCTTTATTTATCTTGGTGTCATATCACAGAAGTTCCTTTCTGTTTGCTTCATGTTTGGTTTGCCCAGCCCTTCTGCAGAAAGTATTGTTTGCCAAGGAGAAAAGATCTATACTTTGGGATATTTCCAACTGAAATCATGCTTCATATGAAATTTAAAAACTCTAATATTTACTTTAAAATTTTTTTTTAATTTTTTATTGTACTTTAGATGGTTTACAGAGCAAATCAACTTCTCATTAAACAATTGATACACATATTGTTTTGTGATATTGGTTGCCAACTCTACAACATGTCAACCCTCTCCCCTTCTCGACCTTAGGTTCCCCATTACCAGCTTTCCTGACCCTTCCTGCCTTCTCATCCTTGCCCCTGGGATGGTGTGTGCCCATTTACTCTTATTTTGTTGTGTGGGCCTGTCTAATCTTTGGATGAAGGGTGAACCTCAGGAGTGACTTCACTACTGAGCTAAAAGGGTGTCCGGGGGCCATACTCTCAGGGTTTCTCCAGTCTCTTTCAGACCAGAAAGTCTGGTCTTATTTTTGAGTTAGAATTTTATTCTACATTTTTCTCCCACTGTGTCTGGGACACTCTATTGTGACCCCTATCAGAGCAGTCAGTGCTTGTAGCTGGGCACCATCTAGTTGTGCTGGACTCAGTATGGTGGAGGCTGTGGTAGTTGTGGTCCATTAGTCCTTTGGACTAATCCTTCCCTTGTGTCTTTGGTTTTCTTTATTCTCCCTTGCTCCAGATGGGGTGACACCAGTGGAGTATCTGAGATGGCTGCTCACAAGCTTTTAAGACCCCAGACGCTACTCACCAAAGTAGAATGTAGGAACATTTTCTTTATAAACTATGTTACACCAATTGAGATAGATGTTTCCAGAGACCATGGTCCCCAAAGCCCTCAGCCCAGTAATTTGGTCCCTCAGGGAGTTTAGATGTGTCTGTGGAGCTTCCATGACCTTGCCTTGTACAAGTTGTGCTGGCTTCTCCAGTATTGTGTACTGTCTTACCTTCACCAAAGTTACACCTATGTATTGTTTATTTAGTGTTTTTCCCTCCCCACCCTTCTACTCCCTTGTAATCATCAATGTTTCTTTCTGTGTGTAAATCTCTCATGAGTAAAAAAACTCTAATATTTACTTTCAGTCTTTTAAACTATTCTTTTCATTAATTTTAAGAAACTCTATCATGAGCATTAAAACACCTTTGCTTTAAACTGTTCTTCAAAAGTCTCAATTCACAATTAAAGCCAGTGATATTTACTAAAATATTTCTAAGAACTATATAATAACTCACCTGAGCAAAAAATGTGAACCCCAAATATTCATACAAAAAAATATGTGTTATAATCAAAATTAATTTGTATACATCTATATGAAATTATCTACATTTGTGGCTCTTTATCTGAATTACATAGTAAGAGAGCATCTATCAGTCTTGTTCCATCTTTAGAAGGTCTAGAATTCTTTCCTGTTGGTTTTTAAAAAGCACCCATGGAAAGTGGGTGGGTGTGACAGTATGGAATACATTTCTACTTATTCATCAGTAACTTTTTTATTAATGTATTGAGCTAAGAGCAAAGTGCCTAGCTTAGAGCAAATACAATTCTCAATATACATTTATTCCTCTTTTCCTTCAGTTTGCTGAGGGGTGATAAGGCACAGAGTAAGACAATCTAAGTTGGAACAGGCCTTAAAAGTCTTTTAATTCAACCCACCTTCCAGAGTAGAAAACCTCTTCACCCTTCAGTGACAGCTAAAAAGCCCATTCTACTTTCAGGAAGTCCTAAGCATTAGAAAGTATTTTCTTATACTGAAACTCCTTCTTTATCAAGCTCTGATATCTTTTCAAAATTATATCAAAAGCTATATATAATACTCTTCAAAATTTCTGGAATACCCGTATGGGAGTTATTTGGTAAAAAAATCTAAAATCCTGTTGCCTGGGAAATGGTAGCAGAAACCGAGGCTACTTAGCCTAGAAAACAGAAAACTTTGGGGAGAGGCTGGGGATTCAAGAGTGGAAAAAACAGATAATGACTTTGGTTAAACAGCAGTACATTTTAACGAGTCATATTATCTAGAAATGAAATGCCCTACCTGGTAAAACTGCCTGTCAGAAATATTTAAAAGATTACCTCTAGGATTCCTTCCATATCACTGCCATTTGGCTAAAAGACATGAGCACAGACCATTCTCTCCTAACTCATATGTGTATGGACATGAAAAAAAAAAAAAAATGAGAGAGAAGGATGCCAAACCAAAAAAACAAAAAACTAAACCTGTTGCCATCGAGTTGATTCCTACTCACAGCAACCCTATAGGACAGAGTAGAACTGCCCCATAGGGTTTCCAAGGAGTGGATGATGGATTTGAACTGCTGACCTTCCGGATAGCAGCCAAGCTCTTAACCACTGCGCCACCAGAGCTCCAGAGGGACACTAGGAGTTGTAAAAAACATCAGTAACTGATGTCTCTGGTTATCCCAGTGTTGACATTTATCTTCATTTATTAATGGAGTACTTTATTAATACTCTTTCCCTCCCAAAATGATACCCAATTACTACAGAGCTCTTAGCATTTAAGAATATGTTAATATGATATTCAGAGAATCTTCCGCAAGGAAATGGTCTTCTTCAACTAAGGATTATTTCCACAATAGTCCAGAGATGTGACTTTACACTGTTATCAATTTAAGGTAAGGAAACAAAGGCTCACAGGTTAAGTAAGTTGTTCAAAATCATACAACTGTAGAAGGTTGCATGATTGCCAACTTTTCTACTCTTCATCCATGTTGTGAAAACCTTATAATGATTATTTGGATTATCTGATAATCCCAATGATAGCAATAATTGAGTCTATTTAGCACAACTCCCCCCACCAAAAAAAAAACAACCAAACCCACTGCAGTCGAGTTGATTCTGACTTATAGCGACCCTATAGGACAGATGAGAACTACCCCACAGGGTTTCCAAGGAGTGACTGGTGGATTTAACTCCCAACCTGATAAGTAATCTGTGCTCTTTGTGTTTTCTCTGGTGTAATCATACAGTTGCCTTTTGTGTATGTCTGTTGTAAGTACGGCTTATATTATTAAATCAGAGATGAGTTTGTGGCTTCCTGAAAAAAAGATTAAAAATTTTTTGGCCTAAGAAATACCTGCAAGGGGAAATTCAGCCACCAGAACAGGAGTCAGATACTGTCAGAAAAAGAGGAAATGGTTTTGAATTCAGGACAAATGGGCCCAGAAGAGTGGCACCCAGGTAACTGACGTCAGCTATACAGAGTCTCAGCTTCAGTCTGGATTTTAGGTAGTAGCTGAGAATAACAGAACAGATGCTAAGACAGCCAGTGTTGTTCAGAGAAGAGCAGAAGCATACCTACACTGTGCTGCGCAGACTTCATAGGGGCTGGGAGATACAAAGCTCTGACTGGATTAAAACAAGGGAGGGGAAAACAGACTTTTCTGGGAGCCAAAAAGATTAGGAATATGCTAATTTTGAGCAGTCAGAAGTAACTAGATCACAATACTTGTCTTCTAAGCCAGATAAATCTACTAAATGTTCTTGCATTAGAAATGACATATAACTGTAGACTCAAATTCAGGTTACATATGGTGAAAGAAAGGAAAGGGGCCTTACTATAGAAACAGTATGTGTTTATAAACAAGTACTTACTCTTACCAGCAAGAATTTCCAAAGAATTATATCCTAAGATTCTATCCCATAAAAGCAAGAGTTGATCCGTAGCTAAGTATCCAGAGAAAGCTCGAACCATCCATTTAAATGATATGCGAAGTCTGTAAGCAAGGAAAATAGAAAATAAATTTTATCAGTAGATTTTTTTCTTTCAAAAGGGTAATATCAGAAGAGCACCACCAAATCTATTGTTAGGGTAACTCCTTTGAGAGTCTTAGAAATCACCTAGGTATTTAAAAGTCAATTACACTCTTAACAATTCCAGATAAGCCATAGTAATTTGAATTTTTGGTCAAAATATTGGAAAGAGTTCACAATGGCTTTATACTTCTCCAATTCAATAAATTATACTCCTTCGTTTTAGTTGAGTGATTCCTTAGGATGAATAAAACAAAACAATAGGCATCAGTTTTTGAAGGACAAAGAAAAATAGTTTT
The DNA here is from genome assembly GCF_000243295.1 of Trichechus manatus latirostris. Classification (NCBI taxonomy): domain Eukaryota; kingdom Metazoa; phylum Chordata; class Mammalia; order Sirenia; family Trichechidae; genus Trichechus; species Trichechus manatus. The sequence goes on from NW_004443970.1 coordinate 7,411,935, forward strand.
AAAACTATAAGGAATTTTATAAATAGACTTCTGACTTTAAACACTTCATTTTAGAGACGAGGCTATTAGAACTTCAAAAGATCAACCAGAAAGTTCAGCCTAAGAGGTATGAGATCCTCCTATTTATAAGTAGGTTATATTACAATAGTAATTTATCTCTGGAATCAGGAAACAAACTCTTTGGCTCTGATGCCTCAAGAGATAAAATAGTCTCTCAAATTTCTGTATTATCTATTAGCATCTAAAAATCACTTGACTCTCCCTGAGAGGTACTAACAAAACTCTTTGCTGGAATTGCTGTAATATTATATAGATAAATATCTGTTATTTTCTTAAAAGAGAAAAAGGGACCCAGAGATTGCCTTTGTTGGTGCCATTGTATTAATTCTCTTCAGACTGAGAAATACGCCTAAATTTTAGAAATTCCTCAATATTGGGTAATTACTATTCTGATATAACAAAGTACATGTAGGCACAATAGTATTGACAAATTAAGCGTTTCAGCTGGTTTTAAAATATCTATTTATGATTGTAAACAAATCTTTTCATCACTGGATATTTTAATGCTTAAAAAAATGCATTTGACTTTTAAGCCTAAATTATTAATTTAAACTGGTTTCATTTTACTAGATGTCTCATAGTGCCTTATTAGAACAATAGTACCACACATTCCCCCACTCCCCAATATGTACATATATAAAACTTATTAGATGGGTCTAATAGCAAAATAGAAATGACCAAGGGAACAGCCAGTGAATGTGAATATAGATCAACACAAAGCATTCAATTTGAACCACAGAGAAAAAAGATTAGAAAAAAGAAAAAAAAAAATTGAACAGAGCTTCAGGGATCTGTGGAACAATATCAAAAACTTTAACATTTGTGTCACTAGAATCAAAGAAGGAAAGGAGAAAGAATGTGCAGAAAAAACCATGTGCAGAAATAATGGCTAAAAACTTCCAAAATTTGGCAAAAGACACAAACCTACAGATTTAAGAAGCTCAGTGAACCCCAAACAGGATGAACCCAAAGAACACCATGTCAAGACACATTATTATCAAACTACTGAGAACTAAGGACAAAGAAAAACCTTGACAGCAGCCAGAGAAAAATGAGGATTGATACTATTTCTTCCTTAGATACTTCATAGAATTTGTCACTGAGACCATTCAGATCTATAGTTTATCTGAAGGTAGAATGTTAGCAATTTAAGATGTATATTGTAAACCCTGGAGCACTTATTAAAAAACGTAAAAAAAAAAAAAAAAGTTTATAGATAATAATCCAATAGTGGAGATAAAATGGAATAAAAAAATGTTTGATTTCAAAGCAGACAGAAAAAAGAGGAAAAATAACAATATGAAACACATAGAAACTGTCTAGCAAGACAGTAAATTTTTATCCAATCGTATCAATAATTACTTAAATGTAAAAAAAAAAACCAATTAGAAGATGGCTATTGTCACACTGAAAGACCCAACTATACTTTAGAGAGGAAATTCACTTGAAAAATAAAGGCACTGATATGTTAAGAAGGATAGAAAAGAATATGCCATGTAAATTGTAATCAAAAGAAAGGCTGAATGGCTATATTAATATCAGACATAGTACATTTATTACCAGGAATGAAGAAGGACATTACATAATGATAAAAGGATCAATATCCCTAAAAACAGAACCTCAAAATGCATGAAATAAAAACATAGCACTGAAAAAAGAAACAGACAAATCCACAACTTTCACTGGAGACTCTAACATTGCCCTCTCGATAATCAATAGAACAAGTAGACAGCAAATCAGTAAGTGTATAGAAGACCTGAACAATATTATCAACAAACTTGACCACATTGATAATCACAAAACACTGTGCCCAACACTGGTTATTGTCGTTAGGTGCTCTCGAGTTGGTTCCAACTCACAGCGACCCTATGTAAAACAAAACACTGCCTGGCCCTGTGCCATCCTCACAGTAATTGCTATGTTTGAGCCCACTGTTGAGCCCACTGTTGCAGCCATCATGTCAATCCACCTCGACAAGGGCTTCCTCTGTTTCTCTGATCCTCTACCTTACAAAGTATGAGGTCCTTCTCTCAGGGACTCCTGATAACACGTCCAAAGTGCATGAGACGAAGTCTAGCCATCCTCACTTCCAAAGAACACTCTGGCTGTACTTCTTCCAAGGCAGAAGTTATAATAGTTTACTTTGTCTTCTCAAGCTGCCCTTTGAAATCTTCTGTTCAGCTCTTTTACTTCATCATTTCTTCCTTTTGCTTTAGCTACTCTACATTCAGCAGCAAGTTTCAGAGTCTCTTCTGACATCCATTCTGGTCTTTTCTTTCTTTCCTGTCTTTTTAATGACCTCTTGCTTTCTTCAAGTATGATGTCCTTCGACAACCCATCTGGTCTTTGGTCATTAGTGTTCAACGTGTCAAATCCATTCTTGAGATGGTCTCTAAATTCAGGTGAGATATACTCAAGGTTGTACTTTGGCTCTCATTGATTTGTTCTAATTTTCTTCAATTTCAACTTAAATTTGCATATGAGCAATTGATGGTCTGTTGCGCAGCTGTCCCCTGGCCTTGTTCTGACTGATGATACTGAGCGTTTCCATCATCTTTTTCCATAGATGTAGTCAACCGGATTCCTGTGTTTTCCATCTGGTGAGGTCCATGTGTATAGTCACCATCTATGTTGCTGAAAAAAGGTATTTGCAGTGAATAAGTTGTTGGTCTTGCAAAATTCTATCACGCAATCTCCGGTGTCATTTCTATCACCAAGGCCGTATTTTTCAACTACCAATCCTTCTTTGTTTCCAACTTTTGCATTCCAATCACCAGTAATTATCAAAGCATCTTGATTACATGTCTGATCAATTTCAGACTGCAGAAGTTGGTAAAAATCTTCAATTTCCTCATCTTTGGCATTAGCAGTTAGTGCGCATATTTGAATAGCAGTTTTATTAACTGGTCTTCCATGTAGGCAAATGGATATTATCCCATTACTGACAGCACTGTACTCCAGGACAGATCTTGAAATGTTCTTTTTGACAATGAATGGGATGCCATTCCTCTTCAATTAGTCATTCCTGGCATAGCAGACCACATGATTGTCTGATTCAAAATGGCCAATACCAGTCCATTTCAGCTTAATAATGCCTAGGATGTAGATCTTTATGCTTTCCATTTCATTTTTGATGACTTCCAATTTTGCTAGATTCATACTTCATACATTCCACATTCTGATTGTTAATAGATGTTTGTAGCTGTTTCTTCTCATTTTGAGTCCTGCCTCATCAGCAAAAGAAGCTCCTGAAAGCTTGACTCTGTCTGTGTCATTAAGGTCGACTCTACTTTGAGGAGGCAACTCTTCCCCAGTCGTATTTTGAGTGCCTTCCAACCTGAGGGGCTCATCTTCCCGCACTATACCAGACAATGCTGTGCTGCTATTCATAAGGTTTTCAGTGGCTAATATTTCCAGAAGTAGACTGCCAGGTCCTTCTTCCTAGTCTGTCTTAGCCTGGAAGCTCCACTGAAAACTATCCATCATGGGAGACCCTGTTGGTATTTGAAATACTGGTGGCATAGCTTCCAGCATCACAGCAAAATGCAAGCCACCACAGTACAACAAACTGACAGATGCGTAGTGGTGCCTAACACTAGCAGAACACAAATTCTTTTCAAAAGCACATGAAACATTTACCAAGATAGATCACATTCTGAGCCATAAAACAAACCTCAACAAATCTAAAAGAACTGAAATCATATGAAGCATGTTTCTAACTACAACAGAATTAAAACAGGAATCAATAACAGAAAGATATCGTTCTAAAAATTTGAAAATTAAGCAACATAATTCTATATAACAAAGAGGAAGTCACAAGAGAAATTAAGAAACATTTTGAACTGAATGGAAATGAAAACACAACATATCAAAATTAGCTTGGTGGAAGTAAAGTGGTGTTCTGAAGGGAATTTATAGCATTAACGTTTATATTAGAAAAGAAGAAAGATTTTAAATCAATAATCTAAGCTTCCACCTTTAACAAGTAGAAAGAGCACAATAAACCTAAAGCAAGCATAAGGAAGGAAATAATAAATGTGGTTATTGTTAGTTGCCAACTCATGGTGACTTTATGTATAACAGAATGAAATGTTGCCTAGTCCTGCACCATCTTCATGATTGTTGGTATGTTTGAGTCCATTGTATGGCTATTGTGTCAATCCATCTCACTGAGGGTTTCTCTCATTTTTGTTGGCCCTCTGCTTTACAAAACATGATGTCCTTTTCTAGTGACTGGTCTTTCCTGATGACATGCCCAAAATAAGTGAGTTAATTTTGCTATCCTCACTTCTCAAGAACACTTTAGTTGTATTTCTTCTAAGACTGATTTGTTCATTCTTTTGGCAGTCTGTAGTATATTCAATATTCTTCACCTACACCACAGTTTGAATGCATCAATTCTTCTTCTGTTTTTCTTTTTCATTGTCCAGTTTTCGCATGCGTATGAGGTGACTGAAAAGACCGTGGTTTGGTTCAGACACATCTGATTCATCAAGGTGATATCTTTGTTTTTAAAGCTTTAAAGAGGACTTTTTCAGCTGACTTGCCCAGTGTAACACATGGTTTGATTTCTTGATTGCTGCTTCCATGGGCATTGATTGCTGATCCAAGTAGAGTGAATTTACTGACAACTTCAATTTCTTCTCCATTACTCACAATATTGCTTCTCAGTTCAGTTTTGAGGATTTTCGTTTTCTTCATGTTCAGGTGTAATTCATACTGAAGGCTGTATTCTTTGATCTTTACTGGTAGGTGCTTCAAATTCTTATTAATTTTTGGCAAGCAAGGTTGTGTCATTTGCATATTGCAGGCTGTTAATGAGTCTCCCTCTAATCTTAACGCTGTGTTCTTCATATAGTTCAGCTTCAGATTATCTTTTCAACATACAGATTGAATGAAGTTAAAGGATACAATCCTGCTGTACATACTTTTTCCAGTTTTAAACTAATCAGTATCCTCTTGTTCTGTTCAAACAATTGTCTCTTGAACCATGTACAGGTTTCACATCAGCACAATTAACTGTTCTGAAATTCCCATTTGTCACAATGTTATCCATAATTTGTTACAATCCACACACTCAAATGCCTTCTCATAGTCAATAAAACACAGATAAACATTGTTCTAGTATTCTCGTTTTTGGTCAAAATCCATCTGACAAAAGCAGTGATACCCCTTGTTCCACGCCCTCTTCTGAATCCAGCTTGAACTTATGGATATTCCCCATTGATGTATGACTCCAGTCGTTTTTGAATTATCTTCAGCAAAATTCTGCTAGCATATGACATTAATAATATTCTTCAATGATTTCCACATTACATTTGATTATCTTTCTTTGGAATGGGCACAAATATGGATCTCTTCTAGTCGGTCGGCCAAGTAGCTGTCTTCCAAATTTCTTGACACAGACAAGTAAGCACTTTCAGTGTTGCATCTGTTTGAGGTGTCTCAGATGGTGAATACTGTCATTTCCTGGATCCTTGTTTTCATCAATGCTTGCAGTGCAGACTGAACTTCTTCCTTCGTACCAGTGGTTCTGGATCACATGCTACCTCCTGACATGGTTGAATGTTGACCAATTCTTTTTGGTACAGTGACTCTCTATATTACTTCCATCTCCTTTTGATGCTTACTGCATCATTCAATTTTTTACCCATAGTTGTTGCTGTTGTTGTTAAATGCTGTTGAGTTGGTTCTGACCTGTAGCAACCCCACGTACAACAGACATCCTCACAATTGCTGCTATATTTGAATCCACTGTTGGAGCCACTGTGTCAATCCATCTCACTGACCCTCTTTTTCACTGACCCTCTACTTAACCAAGCATGATGTCCTTCTTCACGGACTGGTCTGACCCGGTAACATGTCTAAAGTACATGAGATGAAGTCTTGCCATCCTCCCTTCTAAGGAGCATTCTGGCTGTACTTCTTCCAAGACAGACTTGTTCATTCTTCTGGCGGTCCATGGTACATTCAGTATTCTTCACCAGCACCATAATTCAAAGGCATCCATTCTTCTTCGGTCTTCCTTACTCATTGTCCAGCTTTCGCATGCACATGAGGTGACTGAAAATACCATGGCTTGGGTCAGGCACCTTAGTCCTCAAAGTCACATCTTTGCTTTTTAACACTTTAAAGAGGTCTTTTGCAGCAGACTTGCCCAATGCAATATGTTGTTTGATTTCCCAACTACTGCTTCTGTGGGTGTTGACTGTGGATCCCAGTAAAATGACATCCTTGAGAACTTGAATATTTCATCTGCTTATCATGATGTTGCTTATTGGTCCAGTTATGAGGATTTTTGTTTTATGGTGAGGTGTAGTCCATACCGAGGGCTACAGTCTTTGATCTTCATCAGTAAGTGCTTCAAGTCCTCTTTACTTTCAGCAAGTAAGGTTGTGTCATCTGCGTATCACAGGTTGTTAACAAGTCTTCCTCTAATCTTGATGCTGCGTTCTTCATACAGTTTAGCTTCTTGGATTATTTGCTCAGCAGACAGATTGAATAAGTATGGTGAAAGGATACAACCCTGACACGACTTCCCTCATTTTAAACCACACAATATCCCCTTGTTCTGTTTGAACAACTGCCTCTTGGTCTACGTACAGGTTCCTCATAAGCATAATTAAGTTCTGGAATTCCCATTCTTCACAATGTTATCCATAATTTGCTATGATCCACACAGTCAAATGCTTTTGTATAGTCAATAAAACACAGGTAAACATCTTTCTGATATTCTCTGCTTTCAGGTAAGATCCATCTGACATCAGCAATGATATCCCTAGTTCCAAGCCCTCTACAGAATCTGGCTTGAATTTCTTGCAGTTCCTTGTCGATTTATTGCTGCAACTGTTTTTGAATTAACTTCAGTTTACCCAAAGAATCCTTTAGTATTGCAACTCGAGGCTTGAATTTTTTCTTTAGTTCTTTCAGCTTGAGAAATTATAATCGTGTTCTTCCCTTTTGGTTTTCTAAGTGCAACTGAACCTGTGTCTGTCTCTCAAACCCATCCACTCATTCATCTATCCTAAATCAAGCATAAGGAAAGAAATAATAAATATTTGAGCAGTAATCAATGAAAATTGAAAAAAGAAAATAGAGAAAATCAATGAAACCAAAAACTGGTTCTCTGAAAAGATGAAGAAAATTGATAAACTTCTAGCCAGACTGACCAAGAAAGAGAGAAAAGATACAAATATCAACCTCAGGAATGACAGAGGTGATATCACTACTGACCCTACAGATATTAAAAGGCTAATTAACAATAATTAAAGAATATTATGAGTAACTTTATGTCGATAAATATAATAACTTAGATAAAATGCAGAAACTACCAAAGTTCACTCAAGAAGAAATAAATAACCTAGTCCTATGTCTATTAAAGAAATTAAATTTATAGTTAAAAACCTCCCAACAGCATCAGTTGTCACACTGGATGGCTCAACTATGCTTTTGATAAAAACTCTGTTGAAAGCCTTTTAAAAATTGATTTCTACCTTGACATACTTTTTATACTTTCTCCTACATAGGAATTTTAATGTTTATCATAAGTCATTGAGATAAATTTGTTCCTTTCAATGTTTCAAGTATATAAATAGGCTAGAAAGATATCAGAGTTTTAGTTTCTAATAATAAACTGGAAACCCTGGTGGCATAGTGATTAAGAGCTAAGGCTGCTAAACAAAAGGTCGGCAGTTCAAATCCACCAGGCGCTCCTTGGAAACCGTATGGGGCTGTTCTACTCTGTCCTATAGGGTCGCTATGAGTCAGAATCGAGTAATAATAAACTACATGTCTTCATCCTAGTTAAAAAAAAAAAAAAGCCTAGTTATATTCAAATGTTCATTTCATAAAAAGAGGTCTATTTACTACAAGTTTAAGCAAAAAAGACTCAGGCACAATCTGAAATATTTCTGCCACATTCTTGTTTTATCTTAATCATTAACAGATCCTGTTTTTTAACAGCTACATAGGAAAGAGTATTCAGCTAAGTATTACCAATGGATGATATGAGGTGCTATTTTATAAGTTGCATTTCTTAGATATCTGAAATTCAAAATTGTGATTTTTGTGTGTAAGACTTTTTTGGAGGAGGAATTTACATTTTTATTTTGGTATTTTAAAGCCTGCTCATGTTTTCCTCTCATCATAAGTATCTCTATTTCCTCTTAGTCTCCCTCCTTGTTCCCGCCTCTCTTCTTCCATTTCTCCTCACACTTGGCTCTGCTTCTCATTTTCATTAAACCTTGGTCTAACATCACTTAAACATTGTGTAAGATCCTTTTTAGGTAACATTTTCTCAAAAGGACGCAGTTAAGTTTACTAGTTATTTTGGGTCACTAAGATCTCTCTAATAATCACTAACAAACAGATTTAGAGCAAATAGTAAACTCTTCCTTCTGCATATTAAAACGGTACTTTTTAGAAAGATAATAACGTTTATTGATTGCCAGGCACTATACTTGTCTGTCTCTATATATGTATGTATATATTATCAAAGAGGGATTGATAGCAGATATCTTGCTTTGATTTTGGGGTTTTCTTACTCACAAAACCAAATATTCACTCTAAAGAAATTTCTGACTAAAATCAATCCTGCCAGCAGTTTTTCTCTCACTCAAAGTTGCAAATCCTTTCTTTCCTGTTGGACACCAGGCTTGCCGAATTTGAATTTCAAAAGACATGGCTAGGTGGAGAGCCAGAGGCCATACCTTGTACCAGTTGACCTCAGTAAAAGGGGCAGGGCAGGGTTCAATTAATCATGTTAAGATTAGCCAATGGTTGATCTTCTATATTTCTCCCTCCTCTTCTCTTTATAAGCCTCACTGTACCAGGCTTCTGGACATTTGCTTTTGCTGGAATCAAAATGGTCTATGTGCATATAGAATAATTGCTTAGAATAAACCTTACATTCAAATTTTGTTGAATTTTGATCATTTTAAACTGCATATATACACATACACATACATGCAGATATACATGAATACACACACACATACATATAAATATACATAGGATCATTAAATCTTGAAACAACTGCATGAGGTAGCAATTTTCTTGATTTTAAAGGTGAGGAACTTGAATTTAAAAATGAAGAAGTGGAATTATCTTGATTTAAAGGTAAGAAAATTGAGGCTTAGATAAATTAAATAACCTACTCTTGATTACACAGCTTAATAGAGCTGAGATTTGAATCTGGGTCTGTCTCAAATCCACCCACTCATTCATCTATTCATTCACCCATTCACTCATCCATTCATTTAATAAATACTTATTGAGCAGTCTTCAGGGTGCTGGAAATTCAAGTGTGGAAAAGACAAATACTAAACTATGCTATTTCCTATTAACTCCTTTAGAGGCCTCAAAGAGTAAATGCTCCTTTCAAATATGCCTTCCTTAATAGGGGAAAATAGTTGCTTAGAGGGGAAGACAGGAATAAAATGATTAATAAATCATTTGGAAACTTCTGTTGCTTCAGACATTGTTAGTTAAAAAAAGAGAGAATCAGTAATATTGAAGTCCAGAGTTACCCTACATATCCACAGATAACTTCTACTGAGATCAGTAACTAAACATTCAACTTTCGGAGGGAGAAATCATAGTGTACTCCCACTGGTAGGTAACTGATCTAGTTTCTTTTAATAAAAGAGGGCAGACTTTAGCTTATTTAGCTTTCGTAGATTGTTCTCTGACAAATTTACCCTAAACTGACTTAATTTTAGTATTATCACATTTCTCATGTAGTATTTGTTTCCATATATATATATATTTTTGCCTTATTTTTGGCTAACACCTTTCATTATAAATAGAAATTAGTTCATTTTGGTGATTCTTGTACCAGACACAAAATCCTAGCAAGTAAGAATTTATTAGGATTTTGGTAATTCTTCTAAGTATTTTTACCACAATGTAGGGTTACAATTTACTACCTGATAATTAGTATTTTATTGAGGACTGTATCTTTACAAGTGTTTACAATGATGAAAAAAGAGCTTATGATGTGAAAGGATTTATGTTTCAAATAGGAGAGAAAATTACTCACGGTTGAGCCCCAATTTCTCGCAGATGATAAAAGAGTTGGGGAAGATATGTTTGAAGAAGAGTTTCAAACAGCAAACACAGTGACACAATACCCTGGACACAGTAATGAATAATAAGAGTAAAACACCTTTTAGTATTTAAAAATTAACTATGCTAAAAAAATTATTCAAATGGAAAATGAGAAAAAGAGTAACAACATAAATATTCTTCATATCGTTTACGAGTCAAAACGAAGAAAAGCATTAGCAGATCCCTAACATGGTGCTTAAAGATAAGTTTTATCCTCTATGAATTCCCCACTCTTGTAGATATGGCAGGGGACGTCGTTTTAACACAATAGGCTCCCCCACTGAACTGGATATGTAGTATTCAGAGTCCAAGGAAAACATCATGTTCAGAAAACTGCTACTTTGCAAGCCATGTATTATCACTTTAGACCACAGCAAAATTAGTTTTCTCTGGATGAATTCCAGTTTCCAGGTATTTCCCAGTTGCTATCCCCACACCCCTTTACTCTCTCCTTCCATACAGTCCCTTCCCCTCCACCCACTGGGGAAAACATTTCCTGCTTTTCTAAATCCACTCCCAGGGAAAGACTGACTGCTTGAAATTTGCATCAGGAAGTTATCAAACAAGAATGTTTGATTACTTAGTATAAAGAGTTTTTTTTTTTTTTTTAAACTGAAATCTGCCTTTTTAAAAGGGCATTATTTGCAGAGTATAAGAAATAACCGACTTAAACAGATGGTTTTTCACGTGCATTCATTACTTGACAACTCTGAATAAAGTCTTTCTTGCAGCTCAGCATTCCTCAGGATTGATCTTTGTAAGGAAGTTTTAATCCTCTTTGAGTTTCTAAAGAAAAAAGCTTGTCAGGGTTCCAAGTATTTTAGTCTGGCTGCAAGCCAGGAAAAGAGATGACCGCCTGCAAGTCTTTATTCCAGTGAATAACAAAGGAGCACAGGCAGGACTGGCCTACTCAATTAGCTGAAAAAGGACACCTCAGGGTCAGCATGGAGACAGAGAAGGAATAGGCAGAGGTGCTCGGCATCTAGCTTCATGCTCTGCATGGGAAGAACACCAAGGGCAAGCACTGGGCAGTTCGTTTTTCACTTTTACTTTTTTTAAACTCTGAAGCATAAAATGGCATGGAAAACTAGAGTCGAAAATCTAATGCTAAGAATGAGATATTAGAAATGGGAAGAATTATTCACTATGTTTCTGATTATTTTAGATAAAATATCAATGGAAGATAGGAACAAAATCAACTTGTCTTAGAGTAAAGAATACAAAGATATTTGCCCACTTCTGATAGCAATGCCTAAGAGCAAGATTGGAGACTGAGGAAGGTGGGATAGGAATGTGTAGGATTAAACCAGAGGGATAAAGAGCAGATATTTAATTTAGTAGATGTAACACATTCTCCTCTGAGGAAATTTGGTGGCACAGTGGTTAAGAGCTTGGCTGCTAACTAAAAGATCAGCAGTTTGAATCCATCAGCTGCTCCCTGGAAACCCTATCCTATAGGGTTGCTATGAGTCGGAATTGACTCAACGGCAATGGCTTTGGTTTTTTTTTGGTATATATGTTCCAATTTAATGTTTCTTCTAGAGAGTTAGTCAGTTACCCCTAAGTGGACTAAAGCAGGCCCAAAGTGGAAACCGTAAAATTGAAATAAAATATTCAGGCTCATGGCAAGAAAAACAAATTAAAGATATGATAATTGAGAAGCCAAAATAAAACATAAAAATATTCAACTCCCAATATGCTTTTCTTTGACCAGAGAAGCTTTCTATTGGATAAGCACAAGGAAATACCTAGTATGATAGCTGATAATCAGCCAAATATGAAATTGGAAAACAAGTGACAAACAAATGTTTGCTTTTCATTAACAAAGAAGAGACGATGATGATGATGATAATAACAAGAAAAATAACCATTTATTTATTGAACACCTGCTATGAGCCAACCACTATCCTCGATGCTTTGCAGACTTTTCTATAGCACTACGGATAATATATTAACCACATTTCACAGAGAAGAAATCAAGGTTAAAAGAAGGTAGGCATCTTTGTCAAGGAAAATAATACAGCCATTTCTAATTTTTTTTTAAATATACAAAAGATAATTTAAATGTAATTGATAAGGGACTTTTTCCTCTCTAAATATCACCAAAATTATTTAAATATCAATTTATTCTTCTCTTTCATTTATTCTGTAGAAATGTGTTGACATCACTAATTAAAATTTATATTTTAATATAAATATATATATGTATTTACTTTATAATTTGCGTAGATTTTTACTTATGAGGAAAATTCTCAGTTGAGTGAGATTAAAGAAAATCTGTTGCTGCTACAAATTTTTTCCATGAAAGAAAGATTAGAACCATTTTTTTTTTTTTATGAACTTACAGAAGGATGAGAAGAGATGGAATGGAGTCTGAAGAAAAAACGCACATACATCTCACGGAATATCTGATACAATTTGGAAGGTTCATGGTATAGAAAACAAAGTGGCGCAACTGAAAGAATAAAAAAAAAATTGGTAATATTGCAGAGCTACTAAATTTTTTTAAATGAATAATTACATGAAATATGAGAGAATAAATCATTATTTTATAGTAATAATATTCATTCATAGACAACTTTAAAATCATAGTTTTTTCATTTTGAAAATATATGCACATGTAAAAAGTTCAAACAGTAAAGTAGGTATAAACTGAAAAATAAATATGTCTACCTTTTACCCCAGACCTTCAGTTTCCTTTTATATGACCTTTTTAATGATTTCTTGTATAGCTTCTAGAAAATTCCCATGCAAATACAACATATCTAAATACATACATCTTTAAAACACACACACACACACACACACACAAATTGGAGTATATCCACTATTCTATACCTTGCACTTTTCACTTAACATACATCTAGATGGTTGTTCCACATCAGTTTACACACATCTACAACATTATTTAAAAGCTGAATACCATTTTTTTGCATATGCTATAATTGATTTAACCAGCTCCACACTGATGAATATTTAAGTTGTGTGTAATAGTTCGCTATTAACCTCCTCCCCCAAAAAACAGAGTTCTAATTAACATCCTTACACATACACCTTCGCACAAGGATAAATTCCTTAAAGTCAAATGGCTTAGTCAAAGCTAACATAATTTATATAGTCATTAGAACTGTCTATAGAGCACCCATTTCCTCATACTTTGACCAATAGTATATACTATCAAACTCTGATCTTTACCTATCTGATAGATGAAAATGGTGTCTTTGAATTATATTAATTTGCATTTCTTTACTTATGAGTGAGGTTCAGTATCTTTTTATATATTTATAAGCCATCTGTATTTCTTTTTTCTTCTGTGCCTTTTTACTACTTTTTTTTTTTTACTGGATTGCTTATGGAATAGTAAGTTTTCATTTACATGTTGGAGGTATTCTGCCCTTCATTGTATGCAATGCAAAATATTTTCCCCAATTTGTTGTGGTTTTGTCTTTTGACTTTCTTATCCTTGTGTGTGTGTGTGTGTGTGTGTGTGTGTGTGTGTGTGTGTGCACGCGCGCACGCGCGCACATGTGTGCAGGAACTTTAGTTTTATTTTGTCAATTTATCAATCTTTATTTTAGATTCTCAGTTTTTGTCTTGCTCAGAAAAGATCTTCTCACTTCTCATGTATCCCTCTAAACATAAACACTATTACATTGAGACTATATAATTAAAAATTCAGAAGTTTAGGTTTTGAAGTACAATTAAAACTAGAAGTTCCTAAAGGACAGACTGTGTTGATTCTGAACAACTATACTTTTCCTTCCACCAGTGAATAAATTCATCATTAAAAATTATGAAGAAAGGAGTAAATTATAGACTATTATAATCCCAACTTAAAATAGTATAAAAATGACACAATAGAATTATGCGGGAGTACTTAAAATCCAAAGTAACTTTTAAAAACTATATAAAGTCCAGTCTCTCCCTCTTTTTTTTAATTTAAATAGTAAGAAAGCAACAATTAGGCAACTCATTTTTACTTTGCCCCACAAAGGATTCAGGCTACTTTTCAAATTTTTAAATTTTGGAAGGTAAATTCAGGTAAGTAAGATATAAAATAATTTATGACTAGCTTTTGGAATACTGTTTTCAACTAATTCAATTTGAAAATAAAAATTTTGAGTAATAGCTTTAGACTACTGGTCTATATTGCCATATATCAATATGTATTAAGACAGTTTTCATAGATTTAAAATAAAATAATCCTTAAGGAGAGAATTTATTTCTCTAATAAATGTTAAATTAAGGTTTCTTTTGTACCCAGCTTTTGGTAATTAAGCCCATGTAGATATCTCACAGTAGAACATCAGAAAGTGATTATTCTGTACAAACACGGTCATACCTTCCATCTTTTTAAGCCTTAAGAATTTTAGGCAGCATAAACACATTTACAATGCAGATACATAAAACTACACCATATAAATATTAATTTTAATTAAAAATGACTCATATGGTAATTTGAACTATGACATAAACTGGACAGGTAAGAAGTTCTGTGGCTTTATGACCTATAGGTAAATGACTGTCAAGCAGTAGGCATTAAGTAGGCAGGGAAACCAGTTGGCCAACTTAGTTCTCTTCTTTTTGTAAAAGTTAAGGGAAAAATGATAAAAATTTAAAAACGCTTAATAACACAAAAGCTTTATTATCTGAGTAACCACACAGTGATTACTGATGAATATAACAAAAACTAGCATTGCAAGTGAGAAATGATACTTTTTTCTGAGAGGCAAAGGAGAGACAAATCAGTTTTATACAATACACATCTAAATATATAAAAAGTCATAACATATTATATATGCAGAAAAAAGTTATACATACGTAGAAATGTTTAAAAACTTACAGGTATGTCTTTCCACTTCAAAACAAATTTAAAAATTTGATTTTATTATCAAAATAAGTTACCACTTATTAAAATATCTTAAATTAGGGTATTCCATATGTTTAAAAAGAAGAACTCATGTTCTAATTGCAATCACAGCCTAAGAAAAAGAAATACAGATGTGGTACAAATACATAGTATTATTATAAATTTAAAGTGAAGGATTGGAATTTATATACTTTTTATGGTGTATATTTTTTCCTCTAATTTTTAAGTTATTGATATATAAAAATCTGTAATCTGAATCTAAAGCTTTTAATCATCATTAATGATTATTTCCAGTGAAGGAATGAAGAACAGAATTTTAAGATAAGCACTTCTCTACAAATTACCTAATTAAAAAAATTACAATCAGTTACTTTTCAAGATATCACAGTTATTTATGCTGAATTCCCTTTTATGGCTACAAAAACTGAAAAGTTTTAGTCCATTGTATATAATATGCAAAAAATCTTCTATGTGACTTAATTTTCTGTTTTAAGCATCTTTCCCTATTTGGTTCTTCCATAAAAATGAATTTAGCTCATTATCATTTTAACCAATTAAATATTATACTATATGACTTTATTTATGAAATCATAATATAGCACACTTACACTAAAACTTACTGTGCATAAATGTGAAAGAAGAAGGCCAGTTAAATTACAGAAAAGTTTTGAATCAATTAAAACAGACACAGTGTTGCTAGTTCCAAGAAATACAGTGACTAAAATTGAAGGGGCAAAGTGCTAACTAGAGTTCCTTAGGGATGACTTACATATAAATAAGTAGTTGCTGCTAAAGCATTTGTGAATGCTTAAAATATTTTTCTAAAATAGTAAAAATAAACTCTGTATCAAAAATTTTACATAATTTATTTCCTTAGCAAACATTTCCCCCTTGGCTGTATAAACCTTAGCCTCTTTGATTATAAATGTGAATAGACAGAGGCTGAGTCAGTGATATATTTTGTACACTGAAAATAGGTAGAAGAATTAAGATTTCATGACATCATTAAGTATCCTCTATATCAGCCAAGTACACCTTTTAAAAACTATTAAACAGTTTTTGCGGTTGTAACTCCTAAAATAGGAGAATAAAAGGGCTAATATTTTTATTATTAGAAGCGAAAATTTATTATTTTTAATCTTTTTTGGGTTTTCTGTCTTTAAATCACTCACATATTTATAAAAGAATGGTACTATAACTGTATGTATTAAGTTATGAAATTTTGGTTACTTAATAAAGTAAATTCAAGCCCATGATCAACACCATCAGGGCAGAATAATGCAGTTTTTAATCTTTTTTACTGTATGCTAGTTTTTAAAGTTTTATATTATGTAATTCACCATGACTGTCTGATATTAAACACTGAGGGGCTTTTTACAAAGGCAAATGTTAATTCATTGCTGATTTTGGGTACAAAGGTAAAATATTAAAGCATTTTTGTTTATTCTGAAGTTAGGGACAACAATAGAAATTAAGGGGACAGCATTAGAAATAACAGGGACAACAATCTTTAACAAGTTTATATGTAATACATGCAAATTTAAAAATAAGTGGCATTTAGGCATAGGGCATTCTTCCTCTAGCTAATCTTCACTGAGCTTCCTACATTCCTCATCCAATGACACATGAGACCAGAAAGGCACTGATGTCTCTCAAACCTGCACATGTGTTGCTCACATATACTTCAAATTCAGGGCAACTGCATGCTTTAATGGGATTGTTGCTGTGCATGCCAGTAGCCTGGACATATCATGAGCTCAAATTCAGTGCCATCCCTCTCTTCTGATTCTTTCTGACCTATCATTTTTTACAGACTCTTATGAGAATTAGTTCAGGAATTTAAATAAACTCATTTTATACCTATTAGAACTAAATATTAATTTATATCTAGCTTCCACTGGATTAGAAAATGGTAAACCATACAACCACTTTCACATTATGTTGTAATTCTAACTTGCCAAGTACTCATCATATGAACAATTATGATGACTTTTTATTTCTTATTTTGTTTTTCTTATCATCAATTTAATTTTTTAATTAGACATATAAACAAATACTAAAATTCAATGTTTAAAAATGTTCAGTTACTTGTTAAATGTGTGGGTAATATGATATAAAGTGATCTTAATTTTTTAAAGTGTAATGAAAACAATAAATATTTTAAAGGTCAACTTACCATACATTGAGAATCCATGAAAAGGAATCACACCTGGGGGAAAAAAAAGTAATTCTTTTCAATAAGTAGTACACCCACTGAATTAAGTAAACTTGAAAAAATTAAAACAGAAAATAGACAAGTTTCCTAATTTCTGTTTCAACTTTATGAATGTCAGTGATAAGATGTTTTTAAATATCTTTTGAAAAGCAAATGAGGTTTTCAACATATATCCAATTAATTTTCTATTGATATGTTAAAAATTAAAAACTTTGAATATACATCTAAAAAACCAGTAGAAATGTAACAGGCAGATCATAGAACTAAGTTTTTAAACTACCTCAAAGAATAGTACAACAGTTTCAGAAAGTCAATAGATTGTCCCTTCTGAAACAATTTCATCCTTTGTGTTAGAATTCAATCCAACTTAAAATATGTTATCCGTTTCAAGACAACTTCTTGTATACAAAAATTTATTACAAAAAAAATTATATCATGGGATGTGGTTAAAGAAAAATATTGGCAGGAATATGGTACAATTTTAGTACCATCTTTGGCAAGAACTGTATACAAGTAAAATACACATCCTGTGTATGCTAAACATCTTGTCATATTCCAAGTGAAAAATCAGAATTTGCACAGGTTGGTTTCAAAACAGAAGTTCTGTTAATGTACATCACCGTATTTCTAACATGGTACTAAATCAAGTTGCAAACACAGAACAGAAGAAAGCTGAGAAGTTTACTTTTTGGAAAAATAGTACAGAAATGCTTTATTCATCTAAAAACTCTTAGTTTTGGCAGGGACTTCAGAGGTCATTTAAAGCAAGTTCTAATAAACGATTGTTCAGTTTCAGTTTAAGACACTTCCAGCAATAGAGGACACATTAATTCCCAATACAGTGCATGACAATTTTGAACAGGTCTAATTTGGGTAAGTTACTCTCATACTGAGTCAAACTCTGGATCTCTGCTATCCCCACTTATTATTCCTAGTTCTGACCACAAAGGTCCAAGAGAACACGTCTAATTTATCTTCTAGGAAAACTTCCAGAAATATTTGAAGACAATACTCACTCCCATTGCTCCCTCTTTCCCACCCTCCACCACCAGCATTTTTGCTCTAAGACTTTATGAGTTTCTTTAACTGTTCCTCAGATGAAGTGGACTTCAACAGCTTCCCTCTCCTATTTCCCTCTGGACAAGCTGCAGTTCACCACACTCATTAAAGTGAGATGACTAAAATCTCTAAGCATTTTTTCCTTCCTACACACCCCATAGCTAAGACACTGCACTTGTGCAGTTGTTTCTGGACCTAAGTAAAGGATTATATTCTTATCTCCATTGCATTTCTTCTGGGCTGAACCATTCCAACTTGAGATAATCCCAGGTTCTCATTCTGTATTCTAATGTATTCTCTATCCTTCCTCATTCCACTTCACTGGAAATTTGATAAGTACACTATCTATGCCCTCATCTAAAGCATTATAAAAATGCTAAACAAGATAGGGATGAAGACAGGACCTGTCACTAGAGACTTCCTTCCATATTGGTATCAATTCATTAATCAGCACCCTATTGAGATAAAGTAACAGCAAGGGCCAGATGCCAGACAGACTGAGTTCATTCGGCTCTGATGCTTAAGAGGCTTTTATGCCTTTAGATAAGTTTCTTAACTTCTCTAGGATTAGTTTCCTCATCTGTAAATCAGAGATAATAAATAACAGAACCTACATGATATGATTAAATGAGATATGCATATAGCTCAGCACATAAAACCAGAAAATCAAACCAGCTGCCATTCAGTTGATTCCAACTCATGGAGATCTCATGTGTTTCGGAGTACCACTGCAATCCATAGTTTTCAAGGCTGTGATCTTTTAGAGGCAGATCGCCAGGCCTTTCTTCTGAGCCACCTCTGGGTGGGTTTGAACTACCAACCTTTCAGTTAGTAGTTGAGTGCTTAGACAACAGCACCACCCAGGGCCTCTGTGGGCCACCCAGGGTCTCTGTATATGGTAGGTATTTAATAAATGTTAATTGTTGATATTATTTTCATTAATTAGCATATGTTTCTTTATTGTTTCTAGAAGTAATTTCATCAAAAAAGAGTAAGAGGAAAATCCAATAGGATTCTGAACCAGATGCCAGGCATCTTTAGAATTTCGTGCAACATCACTCTTAAGCGTCACAAGCTATAATTCTTGGGCTCTACCTTTTCCCATTTTCTCTAGTCTTCTAGTACACACCATAGACTCGTGTATTCAACTTTGGCTGAATCTTGTGATGCTTATCAATTTTCTTGCTTATCTCTATTTGATTAGTTACCACATTCTTTCCAAGATTTTCCAGTCTACAAGTGCTTAACATTCAACTGCAAACCTCCTCACTGAGGCTGATGCCACTGCAATGAACTCACTTCTCTTTTCTTTACTTCAAAGGTTCACATTTATTTTATCTGCTTTCTCATTTTCCCTTTAGTCTCAGAGAAGACATACCCCTTTTCTTTTTCAGAGCTTACACCTTCCCCGGAGCCCTGGCAGTGCAGTGTTCAAGAGCTCGGCTGCTAACCAAAAGGTCAGCAGTTTGAATCCACCAGCTGCTCCTTGGAAACCCCATGGGGCAGTTCTTCTCTGTCCTATAGGGTCGCTATGAGTCGGAATCGACTCGATGGCAATGGGTTAACATCTTCACCTGTGCTCTAGATTGTTTCCTTGACTTTTCCTCACAGTGATTGGCAAACTCTGGTAGGGTGCAGAGCTTATTTTTGTATGGCCTGTGAGCTAAGAATGGCTTTTACATTTTTAAAGGATTATTAAAAAAGGAAGAAGTAGAAGAATATACAACAGAGACCATTTATGACCAGCAAAATCTAAAAAATTTACCATTCAGACTTTTACAGAAAAATTTGCCAAACTCTGCTTCTGAATCTTGCCCCATCAATTTCCTCCTTCCTCTTATATTCATCACTTGGCAAATATGTAGTAGGCCCCTACTATGTGCCAGACACTGCTCTAAAAGCTGATGCTTACTTTTTAGCAGGGACAGACAAATAATAATCAAATAAGTAGAATATATGTTAAATAGTGATAAGTGCAATGGTGAAAAATAATGGATGGAAGGGGGATAGAAAAGACCAGGCTGGGGGAGAAGGGTGTGCACCCCTCTGGAGAGTGGTCCCAAGAAAGAGGAAAGGTAGGCCCTGGAAGGTGTTGAAAGGATGGGGTGGGGGAGGTCATATAGATTATTTCTTGTTTATCTCTATCCCCAGTGACAAGCACAGTGCCCAGAATATAATAGGTACCCATTATATGTTTGTACAGCAAACATATGTCCTAGGGAACCTACACGTACTGTTTCTCAACCTTTCATCTTCCTATTGCCAGGCTTGAATTCAGGCTCTGCAAGATCCTCCTATGGCTCTGCAAGATCCTCCTAATTGGTATCCACCCCCTCCAATCTCTCAGCCCTCTAACCAGCTTTCATAATGGCTCAGGTTATCTTCCAAAAATATAGACGAGACTCTGAAAAAGACCTTCACATCCATTGAGGGCTCTCCACTGAACATTCATCCATCCACCAAGTGTTTACTGAATTTCTACTAACTCAGTGAACCAAAATTTAGGAACTACTAAATAGCCTCTGGATATATTAAAATGAATGATATTGTCCCTGCATTTGTGAAACTCATATTCTAGCTTTGTAATACGGGCTAAGTGTCTGTAGAGTGAAACAA
Source organism: Trichechus manatus latirostris (assembly GCF_000243295.1). Lineage (NCBI taxonomy): Eukaryota > Metazoa > Chordata > Mammalia > Sirenia > Trichechidae > Trichechus > Trichechus manatus. Next base: position 7,432,862 of record NW_004443970.1, read on the forward strand.
AAACCTTCGATGTAGCCTTACACATTCATGCTTATGTCCTGCAACCTCAGATACATCTGCCTCGCCTTCCTCACACCATACTCACAACATACCTCTTGTGGTATAGCCACACTGTTTATCATCCCCAGAACCCACCATTTCTTTCCTACTTTGGTAGCTTTGAACTTGATAGTTTTGCATCTTGAAATGCTCTGTTATTGTCTACTCGGTCTATCAAAATCTTTATAAAGTTGGCTTCAACCTCAGAGAAATATTTTCTGATCTCTTAATTATAATTAAATACTTGTTCTTCTGCAGTTTGATGATACTTTGTTCACATTTCCATCACTGTGATTTCACTATATTCTGTGTTATAACTAGATATTTAATAGATTATTCCAAAGGATAGGTAATGTATTTTATTCATCTTTATATACATCTCAAGGTGCCACAAACATAGTGGATGATAAATTAATGTTTGCTGGATGAATGGATGGATGGATGAGTAAATGTTGAAAAGAGGAAGTATTGGTCTAGTCAGGAAATCAGGATTCCAGTGTGGGCTTACCACAAACCAGCTGCGTACCTTAGGAAAGTCATCAAATCTCCTAAGCTTTAGTCACCTGACTGCCAAGTAAAGGGACTAAGATTTTCTCTGAAGCATCATCTGACTCTAAAATTGTATGTGTTAATGCAGAAAAATGTGTGACTTGAAAAAAACTGGACAAATAAAGATATTCAAACTTAAAGGTCCCTTCGTTCTTAGAACTGAAAAAAATTAAACTAGGTTAGAGTCACATTGTAAGTCAACATTCCTAATGATACTATAGTCACCAGCACCATTTCCATGGAGCACTTAGAACACTAAAATCCTCCATGCATTGAAGAACCTTCTTAGAGTTCTGAAGGGATCCAAGACCATCTTTCATCTTCAAGTCTTTCTCTCTGTTCATATCTTTGGCTGAGTCTCTTTTTTTGTTCCTGTGAACACTGTCATGGATTGAATTAAGAACCCCAAAAAATGTACGTATCAACTTGGCTAGGTCATGATTCCCAGTATTACATGACTGTGTAATCTGATGTGATTTCCTTATGTGTTGTAAATTCAATCACTATGATCTAAAAAAATGGATTAGTGGCAGTTATACTGATGAGGTATACAAGATTGGATACTGTCTTAAGCGAATCTCTTTTGAGATATAAAAGAGAGAAGCGAGCAGAGACACAGGGGAACCTCATACCACCAAGAAAGCAGTGCTGGGAGCAGAGTGCGTCCTTTGGACCTGAGGTTCCTGTGCTGAGGTGCTCCCAGACCAAGGGAAGACTAATGCATCACAAGGACATTTCTCCAGAGCCGAGAGAGAGAGAAAGCCTTCCCCTGGAGATGATGCCCTGATTTTGGACTTGTAGCCTACTAGACTGTGAGAGAATAAATTTCTCTTTGTTAAAGTCATCCACTTGTGATATCTCTGTTCTAGCAGCACTAGATGACTAAGACAAACACCAATCTTTTTCTGCCTTTCCTCTCTGCTATTTAATTTTATTTTCTTTACTGATTATAGACTTTTTTGGTGGCAAAATATATACAACAAAACATTTGCCATTTTAGCCATTTTTATGTGTACAATTCAGTTACATTAATTACATTCACCATGTTGTGCAATCACCATCATCATCCAATCCAAAATTTTCATCATCCTTAACAGAAACTCAGTACCCCTTAAGCAATAACTCTCCATTTCCCCCGTCACTGGCCCCTTGTTGTTGTTGTTGTTAGGTGCTGTCAAGTCGATTCTGACTCATAGCGACACTATGTATAACAGAATGAAACCCTGCCCAGTCCTGCGCCATCCTCACAATCACTGTTATGCTCGAGCCCATTGTTGCAGCCATTGTGTCAATCCAACTTATTGAGAGTCTTCCCCTGTTTCGCTGACGTTCTATTTTACCAAGCATGTCCTTCTCCAAGGACTCGCCCTACTGATAACATGTCCAAAGTATGTAAGACAGTCTCACCATCCTTGCTTCTAAGGAGCATTCTGGCAGTACTTCTTTCAAGACAGATTTGTTTGTTCTTCTAGTAGTTCATGGTATATTCAATGTTCTTCGCCATAACCATAATTCAAAGGCATCAAAATTCTTCTTCGGTCTTCCTTATTCATTATGTAGCTTTCACATGCATATGACGTGACTGAAAACACCATGGCTTGGGTCAGGTGCACCTTAGTCCTTAAAGTGACATCTTTGCTTTTTAAACATATTAAAGAGATTTCTTGCAGCAGATTTGCCCAGTGCAATGTGTTGTCTGATTTTTGACTGCTGCTTTCATGGGTATTGACTGTGGATCCAAGTAAAATAAAATCCTTGACAACTTGAATCTTTTCTCCACTTACCATGATGTTGCTTACTGGTCCAGTTGTGAGGATTTTCATTTTCTTTATGTTGAGGTGTAGTCCATACTGAAGGCTGTGCTCTTTGACCTTCATCAATAAGTACTTCAAGACCTCTTTACTTTCAGCAAGCAAGGTTGTGTCCTCTGCATATCGCAGGTTGTTAATGAGTCTTCCTCCAATCCTGATGCCCCATTCTTCTTCATAGAGACCAGTTTCTCAGATTATTTGCTCAGCATACAGATTGAATAAGTATGGTGAAAGGATATAACCCTGACACACACCTTTCCTGACTTTAAGCCATGCAGTATCCCTTGTTCTGTTCGAACGACCACTTCTTGGTCTATGTACAGGTTCTATACAAGCACAATTAAGTGTTCTGGAACTCTCATTCTTTGCAACGTTATCCATAATTTGTTATGATCCACACAGTTGAATGCCTTTGCATAGTCAATAAAACACAGGTAAACATCTCTCTGGTATTCTCTGCCAGGATCCATCTGACATCAGCAGTGATATCCTTTGTTCCATGTCCTCTTCTGAATCCAGGCTTGAATTGAATTGTAACCACTAATAAACTCTGGTCTCTATGCGTTTGCCAATTCTAGATATTTCAAATAAGTAGGATCATATAATATTTGTCCTTTTCTGTCTCACATATTTTACTCTGATTATACTTTCAACAAATAATGAAAATATTTATCTGAATTTTATAACTTTTCTCCAATAAACATGTTGACATGTGAAAGAAAAACTAATAAAGACAAAAATAGTTAATAAATAGAGGCATATTTTGATGCTTTGCAAATTTTAAATATAAATACATTATATCTTTCTAAATATTAAATATCAAAGCATACTGCTATTATACAAAATCCCTACATTCTATTGCAAAAATACTTTTACCTTCTTCTGTTAAGCTGTTGAAGAACCATTTGAACAATTAGGTTAAGGTAGAAATAAAGACGTTATTATTCTTATTCTCTTCTTTTACAAATATTTGTTAAGGAATGGAGCCCTGGTAGCATAGTGGTTAAGAACTATGGCTGCTACCCAAAAGGTTGGCATTTCAAATCCACCAGTCACTCCTTGGAAACTCTGTGGAACAGTTCTACTCTGTCATATAGGGTTGCTAGGAGTTGGAATCAACTCAACAGCAGTGGGTTCAAGTGTAGGAATACTTTAGTCAAGACAAGGTACTCTTAATTAGGAAGCTTACAATGAACAAACCAGTAAACTACAAAGCAATGAAAAGGGATAGATGTAGTAAGATGACTTTGGGTTAATCATACTTTCACCACATTTCTCTCTGGTTGTGAAATCCTTAGCTGCTCTCTAAGCAGCTAGGCTATAAGCTACTTGAGGTTAAGAGTCTCATCTCATACTGTTTGTTATATTCAACACTCAAACTGAAGCAAAGGAGCCCTGGTGGCACAGTGGTTAAGTGCTCGGCTGAGAACCAAAAGGTCAGCAGTTCAAACCCACCAACTGCTCCACAGGAGAAAGATTTGGCAATCTGCTTCTGTAAAGATAACAGCCTTGGAAACTGTATCGGGGCAGTTCTACTCTGTCCCATAGGGTCACTATGAGTCGGAATTCACTCCACAGCAACAGGTATGGTTTTCTGATTTTTGGTACTGAAGCACAAATGAGTTAATGTATTTAAAGTGTATCAGTATAGTGTTTAGTACATGGCAGAATCTCAATAACCCTTTGTTATTTTATGCCCTCAGAAGGCAGACACTATGTTTAACCATCAGCTTAAACCTAAGGAACTCTTTCTTTATCAATATTAAATAAGGGTATACTTCAGCTTCGTCAAGATAAGCCAGGGCTTAAGGCTCCAGAAAAAGGGTGCACAGTCTGCTTTATCAAAGAAGGACACAGTCAATTCTGGCAAACAAAAGCAGGGAGACATAAGAAGCAGTGAAGAATCCATTCATCCTCTAGGGCACATACCATCTAGAACGTGTCTTTGATCTTAGAGGATGTCATGTTCTTGGCAAGTTTTTCAAAATCCTTTCCTTTGCCACTCATCACTTCTGTCTGTCAAAGGTCGAGTTTCCTTTACCTGGCTGCCATCCAAGGGTATACTTCTAACAGGCATCAGGATGCTTGGGACATCATCTCATATCTGACCTCACAGTTCTATAAGTCTGTCTGAGTGATTATTTTAAGACCCTAGTCTTCCCTCATCCATCTGAAGAACGGGTAAAAGATTAACTGTCTATTCCACTCAATATGACAAACGTTACAAAGTAATGATTTTATGGTCATTTGACAAAGCTCAGAATGGTAAACACTGTCAACAGAAATAAATCTTGAACTAGAGGAGCTATAAATAGTAAATATGACTCAGAAAATACCCTAAATATTAACATGCTTTGCACTTACTATATATTTCCCCTTCATTTCCTCACTGCCTCTATTAATGCTTAGCATTTACAGTTGTGCCATCAACACTCACATTTGATTCACTTCAGCTTCACCCCAGTTGAAAGTAAATTTTCTCATTTTCATTTGGGATTACTTATACAGTTTATTTAATTCATTTGTTGAAATAATCATTTCCTCTGTTTATTCGCATTCCACATGTAGCCTACAGGGTCAGCAAGAGTAGGGAATAGGACAATGGTCACATAAATTATTTTCTAGCTATTTCTGCTATCCATCTGAATCAGAATTTCGGAATATGACTCTGTTACTTTATTTCAGTAAAAATTTTCCAAAACATCAGAACACAACCATATTTAAATATCAATCTAAAAATCATACTTAAAATGAATTTTTAATTAAAAGATGGTTTTAATTTATGTCTAGTTAAACTTCAAGTGAATTTTGGGTTATGGGATGTTTTTAACTTATTTAGTTAATACAGATGATAAAGTATATTGTTATTTATCAACGTGACACTTGCAAGTAGATTTAATATAATACATTTTCATTATTTCTTCCAAGTTCCCTTCCTATTTTTTGTAGTGAAGGGCTGTACTGTGCACTGTAGGCTGTTTAGTAGCATCCCTGGCCTCTACCCATGAGTTCAAGTAGCACCCTCCACCCTGAGTAGTAGACCTTCCCTGTAAGAAAAGCTAAAGGAATCCTTCAGGCTGAAATAAAAGGACACTGGACCGTAATTTGAAGCCATATCAAGAAATAAAGAATACCTGTAAAGGTAACTACATAGGTAAATATAAAAGCAAGTATCATTGTATTTTTAGTTTTTAACTCTTTTTTTCCTATATAATTTAAAAGACAAATACATAAAACAATAATTACAGACCTATGTAAATGAGCACACAAGGTATAAATATGCATCTGCAAAGATAACAATGTAAATAATTTATGTGACCATTGTCCTAATCCCTACTCTTACTGACCTTTAGGCTACATGTGGAATAATAAACAGAGGAAATGATTATTTCAACAAACAAATTAAATAAACTGTACTAAGTAATACCAAATGAAAAGTGTTGAAATTTACTTTCCACTGGGGCAGAGCTGTGTAGGAGCAGAGTTTTGGTATATTATTGAAGTGACCAAAAAGTCAAACCAAACCCATTGCTGTCGAGTTGATTCTGATTCACAGTGACCCTACAGAACAGAGTAGAACTGCCCCATAGGGTTTCCAAGGAGCAGCTGGTGGATTCAAACTGCCGACCTTTTGGTTAGCAGTCGTAGTTCTTAACCACTGCACCACCATGGCTCCTTACTGAAGTGAAGATGGTATTAATTCAAACAAGACTGTTACAAATTAAAGATGCTAAGTGCAGTCCCCAGGATAACCACTAAGAAAACAACTAAATAATATACACCAAAGGAAATGGGAAGGGAATCACAACAGCACACCACAAAAAATCAACTAAACACAAAAGAAGACAATAATAGAGGAACTAATGAATCAAAAAGATATAAAACATATCTGGATAACAGAACAATGGTAGAAATAAGTCCTTTCTTATCATTAAATACTTTAAATGTAAATGGATTAAACTCTCCAACTAAAAGGCATAAATTGGCAGAATGGATAAAAAAAAAACATGATCCAACTATATGCTAGCTACAAGAGACTCATACTAGATCCAAATAGGTTAAAAGTGAAAGAATGAAAAAATATTCCACAGGAATAGTAACCAAAAGAGAGCTGAAGTGGCTATACTAATATCAAACAAAATAAACTTAAAGTAAAAAATTTGTTACCTAGGACAAAGAAGAACATTATATACTGATAAAAAGGTCAGTTCATCAAGAAAGGATATCAATTATAAATGTGCATGAAACTAACAAAGGAGCCCCCAAATGTATGAACCAAACATTGACAGAACTGAAGGCGGAAATATATAGTTGTACGATAATAGTGAGAGACTTCAATATTCCTTTTTCAACAAAAGACAGAACAACTAGACAAAAGATCATTAAGAAAATAGAGGACAGGAATAACATTATAATGCAACTAGACCTAACAGACACATATAAAACACTCATCCAACAACAGGAGAATACACATCCTTCTCAAGTGCACCTGAAGCATTCTCCAGGATAGATTATATGTTAGTTCACAAAACAAGAATCAATAAATTTAAAAGGGCTGAAATCATACAAAGTATGCCCCTAACCATAAAACCCAAAAAACCCCGTTGTCCTTGGGTTGATTGCAACTCATGGTGACCCTGAAGGACAGAGCACAGCTGCCACATAGGGTTTCCAAGGAGTGGCTGGTAGATCACTGAGCCACCAGGGCTCCAGCCTCTGACCACAACAGAATGAAATCAGAAACCCATAGAGAAAGAAACTTAAGAAATTCACAAATATGTGGAAATTAAACAACACACTCTTAAACTACCAGTGGGTCAAAGAAGGAATCACAAGGGAAATTACAAAGTACTTTGAGACAAATGAAAATGAAAACACAATATATCACAATTCAAGATATTCAGTGAAAGCAGTACTCAGAGCGACATTCATAGCTGTAAATGCCCACATCACAAAAGAGGAAAGATCTCAAATCAATAACCTAACTTTATACCTTAAGGAACTCAGGAAAAAAAAGAGCAAACTAAACCCAAAGTTAGCAGCAGGACAATGAATAGGAAGACAAAGAAGAATTGATGCATTTGATCTATGGTGTTGGCAAAGAATATTGAATATACCATGGACTGTCAAGAATGAACAAATTCTGTCTTGGAAGAAGTACAGCCAGAATGCTCCTTAGAAGCAAGGATGGCAAGACTTCATCCTTCTTACTTTGGACATGTTATCAGGAGGGATCAGTCCCTGGAGAAGGACATCATATTTGGGAAAGTAGAGGGTCAACAAAAAAGAGGGAGACTCTGAATAAGATGGACTGACACAGCAGCTGCCAACAATGGGCTCAAACACAGCAACAATTGTGCGGATGGTGCAGGACTGGGCAAAGTTTGTTCTGTTGTACAAAGGGTCACTATGAGTTGGGATAGACTCAACAGCACCTAACAACAACAGTAGGAGGAAGAAAGTAAAGATTAGAGTGGAAATAAATGAAATAGAGAATGGACAAACAATACAGAGAATCAATGAAATCGAAAGTTCATTCTTCGATAAGATTAACAAAATTGACAAACCTTTAGTTAGACTAAGAAAAAAAAAAGAGAAGACTCAATAAAATCAGAAATGAAAGTGGAGAAATTACTACTGACATTACAAAAATAAAAATATAAGAAAATACTATGAACAACTGTACGCCAACAAATTAGACAACTTAGAGGAAATGGAAAACTTCCTAGAAACATGCAAACTACCAAAACTGATTCAAGAAGAATCAAAAAAAAGTGTTCACACAAAAACTTGTACATGAATGTTTAATGCATCAATGTTCACAACAGTCAAAATGTAAAAACCAAAATATACATCAAATGATAAATGGATAAACCAAATGCGACATATCATACAATGGAAAACATTTAGTCATAAAAAGAAAGGAAGTACTGATATATACTACAACACGGATAAACCTTGAAAACGTTATGCTAAGTGAAAAAAACACCAAAACCAAACCTATTGCCATCGAGTAGATTCTGACTGATGGCAATCCCATGTGTTAGAGTAGAATTGCTCCATAGGGTTTTCTTAGCTGTAATGTTTATGAAAGCAGATCACCAGGCCTTCCTTCCATGGCACTACAGAGGGTAGGTTTGAACAACCAACCTTTAGGTTAGCAGTCAAGCACAAACCGTTTTTACCTTAAGTAAAAAAAGGTAGACACTAAAAGGCACATATTGAATGGTCCCATTTATATGAAATATCTAGAATAGGCAAATTCATAAAGATGGAAAACAGATTAGTGATTTCCATGCCTGGGAAAAGGCGGGACTGAGTACTGAGTGCTTAATACCTACAGGGTTTCCTTTTGGGATGGGTGATAAAAATGTTTTGTAATTGCAGCAAAAGCAGTGCTCAGAGGTCAGTTTATAGCAATAAATGCACTCATCTAAAAAGAAGCAAGGGCCAACATTAAAATATTAACCCTACAACTGGAACAAGTAGAAAGAGAGCAGCAAAAGAAGCCCGCGGGCGCCAGAAGAAAGGAAATAATAAGAATTAGAGCAGAATTAAATGAAATAGAGAATAGAAGAACAATTGAAAGAGTCAACAAGACCAAAAGCTGGTTCTTTGAAAAGTTCATCAAAATTGATAAACCACGGGTCAAACTGACAAAAGAAAAACAAGACAGGAAGCAAATCACCCGTATAAGAAATGAGATGGGTGATATTACAACAAACCCAACTGAAATTAAAAGAATCATAACAGAATACTATGAAAAACTGTACTCTAACAAATTTGAAAACCTAGAGGAAATGGACAAGTTTCTAGAAACTCAATACCTAC
>NW_004443970.1:7442191-7444146 GCF_000243295.1 Trichechus manatus latirostris
ACCAAACTTTCAGAGAAGAGTTAACACCACTACTACTAAAGGTATTTCAGAGCATAGAAAAGGATGGAATACTCCCAAACACATTCTATGAAGCCAGCATAACCCAGATACCAAAACCAAGTAAAGACATCACAAAAGAAGAAAATTACAGATCAATATCCCTCATGAACACAGATGCAAAAATCCTCAATAAAATTCTAGCCAACAGAATTCAGCAACATATCAAAAAAATAATTCATCATTATCAAGTGGGATTTATCCCACGTATGCAGGGATGCTTCAACATTAGAAAGACAATCAATGTAATCTATCACATAAATAAAACAAAAGACAAGAACCACATCATCTTATCAGTTGATGCAGAAAAGGCATTTGACAAAGTCCAACAACGATTCATAATAAAAAGTCTCAACAAAATAGGAATAGAAGGGAAATTCCTCAATATGATTAAGGGCATTTATACAAAGCCAACAGCCAACATCATCCTAAATGGAGAGGCTTTGAAAGCATTCCCCTTGAGAACAGGAACCAGACAAGGATGCCCTTTATGACTACTCTTATTCAACATTGAGCTGGAGGTCCTAGCCAGAGCAATTAGGCTAGAAAAACAAATAAACGGCATCCAGATTGGTAAGGAAGAAGTCAAAGTATCTCTATTTGCAGAGGATATGATCTTATACGCAGAAAACCCCAAAGAATCCACAAGAAAACTACCGGAACTAATAAGATTTCAGCAAAGTTTCAGGATACAAGATAAACATACAAAAATCAGTTGGATTCCTTTACACTAACAAAGAGAACCTCGAAGAGGAAATCACCAAAACAATACCATATACAATAGCCCCCAAGAAGATAAAATATTTAGGAATAAATCTAACCAGAAACGTAAAAGATCTGTACAATGAAAACTACCAGACACTACTGCAAGAAACCAAAAGAGACCTGCGTAAGTGGAAAAATACAGTTTGTTCATGGATAGGAACACTCAACATTGTGAAAATGTCAATTCTACCCAAACCAATCTATAGATACAATACTATCCTGATCTAAATTCCAACAGCATTTTTTAATGAGATGGAGAAACAAATCACAAACTTCATATGGAAAAGGAAGAGGCCCCAGATAAGTAAAGCATTATTGAAGAAGAACAAAGTGGGAGGCCTCACACTACCTGATTGTAGAACCTATTATACCGCCACGGTAGTGAAAACAGCCTGGTACTGATACAACAACAGATACATAGACCAGTGGAACAAAATTGAGAATCCAGACATAAATTCTTCCACCTATGAGCAGCTGATATTTGACAAAGGCCCAAAGTGTGTTAATTGGGGAAAAGGCAGTCTCTTTAACAAATGGTGCTGGCATAACTGGATATCCATCTGAAAAAACTGAAACAAGATCCATACCTCACGCCATGCACAAAAACTAACTCAAAATGGATCAAAGACCTAAATTTCAAATCAAAAACGAAAAAGATCATGGAAGAAAAAATAGGGACAATGCTAGGAGCCCTCACACATGGCAAAAACAGAATACAAACCATAAGTAACAATGCACAAACACCAGAGACTAGATAACTAGGAGCTCCAAAAAGTCAAACACTTATGTTCATCAAAAGACTTCACCAAAAGAGCAAAAAGACAACCTATAGACTGGGAAAAACTTTTTGGCTACTACAAATCCGATCAGCGTCTAATCTCTAAAATCTATAAGATACTGCAAAACCTCAACAACAAAAAGACAAATAACCCAAATAAAAAATGGGCAAAGAATATGAACAGGCACTTCGCCAAAGAAGACAGTGAGGTGGCTAACAGACACATAAAGAAATGCTCATGATCATCAGCCATTAGAGAAATGCAAATCAACACTACAAGGCTAGCATTAATCCGAAAAACACAAAACAATAAATGTTGGAGAGGTTGTGGAGAGACTGGAACACTTATACACTG
>NW_004443970.1:7444246-7477829 GCF_000243295.1 Trichechus manatus latirostris
TGTTGGAGAGGTTGTGGAGAGACTGGAACACTTATACACTGTTGGTGGGAATGTAAAATGGTACAACCACTTTGGAAATAGATTTGGCACTTCCTTAAAAAGCTAGAAACAGAAGTACCATATGATCCAGCAATCCCACTCCTTGGAATATATCCTAGAGAAATAAGAGCCATCACACAAATAGATATATGCACACCCATGTTCACTGCAGCAACGTTCACAACAGCAAAAAAGATGGAACAACCTAGGTGCCCATCGATGGACGAATGGATAAACAAACTATGGTATATTCACACAATGGAATACTATGCAACAATAAAGAACAACGATAAAGCTGTGAAACATCTTATAGGGTAATCTGGAAGGCATTATGCTGAGTGAATTTAGTCAGTCACAAAAGGACAAATACTGGATAAGCCACTATTATAAGAACTCAAGAAAAGGTTTAAACACAGAAGAAGACATTCTTTGATGGTTATGAAGGTGGGGAGGGAGGGAGAGGGTTATTCACTAACAAGATGGCAGACAAGAATCATCTTAGGTGAAGGGAAGGACAGCACACACTACACAAGTCAGCACAACTGGACTAAACCAAAGCTAAGATGTTTCCTGAATACGACCAAACGCTTCGAGGGACAGAGTAGCAGGGGTGGGGGTCTGGGGACCATGGTTTCAGGGGACATCTAGGTCAATTGGCATAAAGTTTACTAAGAAAATGTTCTGCATCCTACTTTGGTGAGTGGCATCTGGTCTTTAAAGCTAGCGAGCAGCCATCTAAGATACATCAATTGGTCCCAACCTACCTAGAGTAAAGGAGAATGAAGAACACCAAAGTCACAAGGAAAGTATTAACCCAAGAGTCAGAAAGGGCCACATAAACCAGAGACTGCATCAGTCTGAGACCAGAAGAACTAGATGGTGCCCGGCTACCACCAATGACCACCCTGACAGGGAACACCCCAGAGAGTCCCTAATGGAGCAGGAGAAAAGTGGAATGTAGAACTCAAATTCTAGTAAAAAGACCTGACTTAATGGTGACTGAGACTGGAGGAACCCCAGAGAGCATGGCCCCTGCACTCTCTGTCAATCCAGAACTAAAATCATTCCCAAGGCCAACTCTTCAGACAAAGATTAGACTCGACTATGGAACATAGAATGATACTTGTGAAGAGTGTGCTTCTTAGCTCAAAGTAGATACATGAGACTAAATGGGCAGCTCCTGTCCAGAGGTGAGTTGAGAGCACAGAGAGAGTCAAGAGCTGATTGAATGGACATGGGAAATCAGGGGTGGAAAGGAGAAGTGTGCTGTCACAGTATAGGGAGAGCAAGTAGGGTCACAAAACACGTATCTATAAATTTTTGTATGTGAGACTAATCTGAATTGTAAACTTTCACTTAAAGTACAACAATAAAAAAAAAAGTTCTGGAATTGGATAGTAGTGCTGGTTGTACTAAACGCCATTGAATTGTGCACTTATAATGGTTAAACAGTAAATTTTATGGTATGTGTATTTTATCACAATAAAAAATTAATCAGATGATATCATCCACATCCATTGGTTTCTCATTAAACTTAGGGATAATTCCAAGCTCCCTACCTCACCTGGCCCCTGTCTACCACTCCTACCTCATCATGTACCAGTTTCTGCTTTGCTCACCAGTCACAGTGGCCAACTAGCTCTTCAAACCACCATGCCTTGCTCTGCCTTAGGCCTTTAAATACACTGTGTATTCTCTCTGGAATGTTCTTCTCCAATTTCTTTGTATGAATCACTCTGCATTCTGGTCTCTGTTCATATGTCACTTCCTCAGAGACATGCTTCCAACCACCTTAGCTAAAATAGCCACACTTACCCCACCTCCCTGAATTCAATGTCTGCCCCTTTCATTGTTCACTTTATTACTCTCTGAAATTATTTTTAGTAATGATTTATTTACTAGTTTACTGTATGCCTCCCTCACTAGAATGCAAGCTCCTTGGCAACAGGTACATTATCTGTGTTGTTTACTGTGGATTCCCCACCTAGAACAGTGTCTGAGCCAGAGCAGAGCCTAAGAAACATTTATTAAATGAATAAATAAAGACAAGTTATACATGTTAAACAAGGAAAAAAAAAAGAAAAGCTTATAAAATTCTTGCAAGTTTCCTTCAGCTCAGAAATTTTGCTTAAAAAAGTCAGCTGCTGTCAAGTCAATTCCAACTTAAGGCGATCCAATGCGTGTCAGAGAAGAACTGTACTCCATAGGGTTTTCAGTGGCTGATATCTGGGAAGTTGATCGCCAGGCTTTTCTTCCGAGGTGCCTCTGGGTGAACTTGAACCACCAACCTTTTGCACCACTGTTGTTAGGTGCTGTCAAGTCGGTTCCAACTCATAGTGACCCTATGTACAACAGAACGAAATGCTACCCAGTCCTGCGCCATCCTCACAATCATTGCTATGTTTGAGGCCATTTTTGCAGCCACTGTGTCAATTCATCTCATTGTGAGTCTTCCTCTTCTTCACTGACCCTCTACTTTACCAACAATGATGTCCTTCTCCCGGGACTGATCCCTCCTGATAATATGTCCAAAGTATGTGAGATGAAGTCTTGCCATCCCTGCCTCTAAGGAGCATTCTGGCTGTACTTCTTCCAAGACAGATTTGTTCATTCTTTTGCAGTCCATGGTATTTTCAATATTCTTCGCCCACACCATAATTCAAAGGCGTCAATTCTTCTTCCATCTTCCTTATTCACTGTCCAGCTTTTGCATGCATATGAGGCAACTGAAAACACCGTGGCTTGGGTCAGGCACACCTTAGTCTTCAAATCAACGTTTTTGCTTTTTAACACTTCAGAGAGTTCTTTTGCAGTGGATTTGCTCAATGCAATATGTCGTTTGAGCTCTTGGCTACTGCTTCCATTGGTGTTGACTGTGGATCCAAGTAAAATGAAATCCTTGACAACTTCAATCTTTTCTCCATTTATCATGATGTTGCTTATTGGTCCATTTGTGAGCATTTTCGTTTTCTTTATGTTGAGGTGTAATCCATACTGAAGGCTGTAGTCTTTGATCTTCAAAGTCCTTCAAGTCCTCTTTGCTTTCAGCAAGCAAGGTTGTGTTATTTGTGTATTGCAGGGTTGTTAATTAGTCTTCCTCTAATCCTGATACTGCTGTTTAATGAATATACTAGAGAAAGTCTGTCCACTGACAAATGAGGTAATTAGGTAATAGAGTAATGCCTAACACCACTATGGTCTATCATTTCCATCACAGGTATGGGTGGTGAGAAAACCTCTGGCCCCTTGAAAGCACCTGCCTAGTCAGGGACAGATAGTGTGTCAGTGAGCTACAGGAAAACCTCTCTGTGTGACCCACACGCAGTTTTGGTGGTGGTGGTGGTAGAAGGGGTCCTTGAGATTTCAAAGTAATCCTGCCTTTGGCAGAAGTTGAAAAATAGGTTGGGTAATAAGACTGTTGCTTAGTACGGTATTGCTTTGGGTAAAGAGCAAATGGGACAGAAGACTGGTCTTTTCTCTCCTTAGTCTGTAACGTTAGACTCCTTTACCAGAGAAGAGAGTCCTCCCTGATTCTGGTAAGGTTCTAAAACAACCCCAAGAGAAATAGTAATTCTGAATAATTAAGTTTACGAGCAGCTGTGAGTTTACTCCATTAAGCATTCCAACTATTTTTCTTCTGGATGAAAATCTTCCTAGAATTTACTATATACATCTTTTACTTTTTCAGTATATTAACCACTTTCCTTTCTTCCACAGTAACAGTTTCTGAGGTAGTAAGGTGAAGTGATTAAGAATATGACATTGGAAACCAGACAGGTTGGGTTCAAAGCCTGGCTTTGTCACTCACCAGCTGGGCAAGTTAACACTCTGGCTCAGTTTCTTTATCTATAAAAGGATAAGATTAATACCTGCCTCACAGAGTTCTTGTAAGTTAATAATGTGTCAATACATGTAATGTACTTAGCACAGTGCACGCACATAGTACTGCTTGGAGAACATCAGTTGCTGCTGCTACGACTACTATTACTATCAGCTTTTATATAAAATGGTCCCAGGCTGATTTGTTGAAGTGCTCTTATATGCTGTTTTAAAGTTATTGGAAAATTATGTTTCTGGAAGATAGACGTAACAAAGGTTATACATAAATGTTAAAATTAGCAAGCCTTTAATTTAGGTAAAATAAATACTCATTAAGCTCATACTACGTGCTAGGTACTGGTGAAAAAAGTGAATTATATGGTCTGGAACCTCAAGAAACTTACAATCTAGAGGG
This sequence comes from Trichechus manatus latirostris, assembly GCF_000243295.1. Classification (NCBI taxonomy): domain Eukaryota; kingdom Metazoa; phylum Chordata; class Mammalia; order Sirenia; family Trichechidae; genus Trichechus; species Trichechus manatus. The sequence continues at coordinate 7,448,520 of NW_004443970.1, forward strand.
GAAGATAAAGCATAAACAAACTATGTCAGGATGATATGGCAAGAAATATGAAAGAGTTACGCACAAGCTTACTATAGGAGCCTAAAGGAAGGGCCCTTAGCCTAAGGTAGGGGTTCAGGGAAATCTTCCTGAAAAGGACTGGGCCCGGACTGAGTCTTGAGGACTTCTTGAAGAAAGGCTGGGTGGGCTATTCCAAGCACAGAAACAGAAAGGTAATGAATGAGGAAGGAAGCACCATAGTACTTCTGTGAGAGCATGCAGGTGTTCGTATGAAGAATGAGATTTGACTTCTGATAAATAAGTGAGATGGAGAGTGGTAAGAAATGAAGCTAGCAGGTAGACTGAATAAGGGCCAAACTCAAAAGAGGGCCTTTATATCATGCAGAGAAGGTCAGACACTAATTGTTACGAGATGGGCAGCCATTAAGAAAACTTCAAGGAAAAAAATAGCAATTTTAAGATTTCATTTTAGATATATAACGCAGACAGCATTGTGAAAGTCAGAGCAAAGCTAGAAAAGGCTGGAGAAAAAGAGACCATAAGGTGGCTGTTGTAATTAATAAGCTAGAGACAGTAAGACCTGAACAAGGGCAAGGCAAGCAACTATGGTGAGGAAGAGGGGGTCCCCGATGTATTTGGAAGATAAAACTGGAAGGCCCTGGTGACTTATTGGATGGGGTGGTTCAAGACTGAGAGGAGTCTAGGATGACTGCCAGGTTTCACATCTGAGTTACTGGTTAGATGATAATATAATTAACTGAGAGAGGAAAAGAAATTTTTTTAAAAAAATTAGTTTTGTTTTTGTTTTTCACTTTTAGGGAGTAGACATGGGAAGATAAGTTAATGAGTTTAGGCTGGGACATGCTAAGTTTGAAATAATTACAGGATAGGTCAGATTGGAGATATAAATCTAACAGTGATTAACAAATGGATAGAACCACAAAAGCAGCGTGTCTGCTGCTCTTCTCTTCACACATCCAGTAGAACAAGGATGGGGTGGGATGTTGGGGAACACCAGTGTTAAAAGAGGGGCAGAGGTAGGAGGCCCTTGAAAGAAACTGAGACACTACATTGAGAGGTCCAAGGAGAGAACAGGTGCCATGATGAGTGGTCAATAAAGTAGTTAAACACACTCATAACACCTGTTAGTTTTTGGGCACTCACTACACGTCAGGCACTGTGCTATTTTATATACCATATCTCATTTAGTCTATTATCCACATGCTACAGATGAGTAATCTGAAGTTCAGAGAAGTCACGTAACTTACCCAAGGTCATAGGGTAAGCTGGCAGAACTGGGATCTGAACCCAGGTCTGCTGGATTACAAAGCCCATGATCTTAACTCTGCTGGAGTAAAAGTACTTCTTCAGGATGCAACTTAATATTATCACAATAAGGACTGCTATACATTGCTTTTCCAAGACGCATATCTTAAAAATTGCCAAATAATCTCAAAGGAATATTTAATGTTTAATGAGGTCATTATATATTTGATCACTTTACATCAAAATGGATTATTTCAGTGATATATTTCTTTATAATCTTTTTCATAAATATCACACTTGTCAAATTATGAGAACAATAAAACATAACACAAGGCAATTCACTCAAATGATTAAAGTACTGCTCCAATAAATCCAAAGGAAGGTCGTGGATGGACTAGTTAGTGTCCTTCAGAGAAAAACTAAGTGCCCTGGATGTATACATGTAAGTTGGCTTAGCTTTCTCACAAATATTACTATTGCTCCCAAGGAGAACCATAGAGAGAATGCATATTTTATCATATATTTACTACAAAAGTGGAAAAATTCATTACAATATGTATTCTGTAGAAGGTTTATTTTGGATAATAAATTATTATCCAACTAAAGGTAGAGAATAAGAAAATCACATTTCTATTGCAAAAGTTGCAATTTTCCTATTTCCCACTAGAGGAAGCAATAGCATTACTCTTACCATTTGGTGGATAAAAGACCGCATATTCTTCTAGTCCTAGTTTTCCTATAAGACAAAAACACAAAGATTTTCAAGATGCTTAAATAAAATAAATATTTAAAAATTAATTTATTTTGTGAATATGCTAATTAATAAAATTTAAAAAACAGTATAATCTCATTTCATTTCATGATATAGAATTATTTTGAAAAGATGTCAGCTATTCTTTGATAATAACAAACCCTTTTATTAATTAAAGTCAATGGTATAAACTTAAGTTTAAGGGAAGTAATGCAAAATAATAAAGCAACATGTTTTCAAGTTCCTTAAGCATTTAAGAAGCAGAAGCACCTATTTGTAAGCAAAGAATTGTTTTGTTAATTATCAATAATTCTAATCTGTTCTATGAAGCGAGTCCTATGCTTTGCAATACAGCACTCATCTGTCAGTTTCTCTTACTGTGGTGGCTTGCGTGTTGCTGGAAACTATGCCACAGGTATTTCCAATATCAGCAGGGTCACCCCTGGTGGGCAGGAATCAGTGGAGCTACCAGACTAAGACAGACTAGGAAGAAGGACCTGGCATCTACTTCTAAAAAAACTGGCCAGTGAAAACCTTATGAATAGCAGTGGAACACTGTTTGACGTAGTGCCTGAAGATGAGCCCCTCAGGTTGGAAGGCACTCAAAATACGACTGGGGAGTTGTCTCCTCGAAGTAGAAAAAACCAAAACCAAAGCTGGTGCTGTTGAGTTGATTTCCACTCATAGCAACCCTATAGGACACAGTAGAACTGCCCCACAGGGTTTCCAAGAAGCAGCTGGTGGATTCAAACTGCTGACCTTTTGGTTAGCAGCCAAACTCTTAACCCGTCAAAGTAGAGTCGACCTTAATGATGTGGATGAAGCCAAGCTTTCAGGACCTTCATTTGCTGATGTGGCACGACTCAAAGTGAGAAGAAACAGCTGCAAAAATCCATTAATAATCAGAATGTGGAATGTACGAAGTATGAATCTAGGAAAATTGGAAGTTGTCAAAAATGAAATAGAATGCTTGAAGATTGATATCCTAGGCATTAGTGACCTGAAATGGACTGGTATTGGCCATTTTGTATCAGACAATCACATGGTCTACTATGCCAGGAGTGACGAATTGAAGAGCAACGGCATTGCATACATTGTCAAAAAGAAATGTTTCAAGATCTATCCTGAGGTACAATGCGGTCAGTGATAGGATAATATCCATACAACTACAAGAAAGAACAGTTAAATAAGACTGTTGTTCAAATTTATGCACCAACCATTAATGTCAAACATGAAGAAACTGAAAATCTTTACCAACTTCTATAGTCTGAAATTGATCAAACATGCAATCAAGATGCATTGATAATTACTGGTGATTGGAATTTGAAAGTTGGAAAGAAGGATCGGTAGTTGTTAAATATGGTTTTGGTGATAGAAACAGTCAGAGATTGCATAACAGAACTTTGCAAGACCAATGACTTCTTCAATGTAAATACCTTTTCTCAATAACATAAACGGCAACTATACATGTGGACATCACCGGATGGAATACACAGGAATCAAATTGACTACATCTGTAGAAAGAGATGATGGAAAAGCTTAATATCATCAGTCAGAACAAGGCCAGGGGCTGATTACGGAACAGACCGTCAATTACTCATATGCAAGTTCACGTTGAAGCTGAAGAAAGTTAGAAAAAGTCCACGAGACCAAAGTACAACCTTGAATATATCCCACCTGAATTTAGACACCATCTCAAGAATAGATTTGATGCACTGAATACTAATGACTAAAGACCAGATGACATCAAGGAAATAATACATGAAGAAAGCAAAAGGTCATTAAAAAGACAGGAAAGAAAGAAAAGACCAAAATGGATGTCAGAAGAGACTCTGAAACTTGCTCTTGAAAGATGAGTAGCTAAGGCAAATCGAAGAAATGAAAGGAGCTGAACAAAAAATTTCAAACGGTGGCTTGAAAACACAAAGTAAAGTATTGTAATGAAATGTGCAAAGACCTAAAGATAGAAAACCAAAAGGGAAAAACACACTAGGCATTTCTCAAGCTGAAACAACTGAAGAAAAAATTCAAGCCTCGAGTTGCAATATTGAAGGGTTCTATGGGGAAAATACTGAACAACACAAGAAGCATCAAAAGAAGATGGAAAGAATACACAGAGTCACTGTACCAAAAAAAAAATTGGTTGACATTCAGCCATTTCAGGAGGTAGCATATGATCAAGAACCAGTGGTACTGAAGGAAGAAGTCCAAGCTGCACTGAAGACACTGGTGAAAAACAAGGCTCCAGGAATTGATGGAATACAAGTTGAGATGTTTCAACAAATGGATGCAATGCTGGAAGCTCTTACTCATCTATGCCAAGAAATTTGGAAGACAGCTACATGGCCAAGTGACTGGAAGAGATCCATATTTGTGCCCATTCCAAAGAAATGTGGAAATTATCAGACAATATTACTAATATCACACGCAAGTAAAATTTTGCTGAAGATAATTAAAAAATGGTTTCAGCACTACATCGATAAGGAACTGCCAAAATTCAAGCCGGATTTAGAAGAGGACATGGAAAGAGGTATCTCACTGCTGATGTCAGATGGATATTGGCTGAAAGCAGAGAATAGCAGAAAGATGTTTACCTGTGTTTTACTGACTATGCAAAGGCATTCGACTGGGTAGATCATAAGAAATTATCGATAACACTGCAAAGAATGGGAATTCCAGAACTTAAGTGTGCTCACATGGAACCTACACATAGACCAAAAGGCAATCATTCGAACAGAACAAGGGAATACTGGTGGTTTAAATTCAGGAAAGATGTACATCAGGGTTGCTGAAAGTGAAAAGGTCTTGAAGCACTTACTGATGAAGATCAAAAACTACAGCCTTCAGTATGGGTAACACCTCAACATAAAAAAAACAAAAATCCTCACAACTGGACCAGTAAGCAACATCATGATAAATGGAGAAAAGACTGAAGTTGTCAACGATTTCATTTTGCTTGAATCCACAATCAACCCCCATGAAAGTAGCAGTCGAGAAATCAAACAACGTATTGCATTGGGCAAATCTGCTGCAAAAGATCTCTTTAAAGTACTTAAAAGCAAAAATGTCACTTTGAGGACTAAAGTGTGCCTGACCTGAGCCATGGTATTTTCAATTGCCTCGTATGCATGTGAAAGCTGGACAATGAATAATGAATACCGAAGAACTGATGCATTTGAATTATGGTGTTGGTGAAGGATATCGAATATAGTATGGACTGCCAAAAGAACAAACAAATCTGTCTTGGAAGAAGCACAGCCAAAATGCTCCTTACAAGAGAGGATGGCAAGACTTCATCTCATGTACTTGGGACATATCAGGAGAGACCAGTCCCTGGAGAGGGACATCATGCTTGGTAAAGTAGAGGGTCACTGAAAAAGAGGAAGACCTTGAAAGAGATGGATTGACACAGTGGCTGCAATACTGAGTCAAACATAGCAACAACTGCGAGGATGGAGCAGGACTAGGCAGTGTTTGGTTCTGTTGTGAATGGGGTCACTAGGAGTTGGAACCAACTCAGTGGCATCTAACAACAACATGCTTTGCAATTCTTGCTAGGTTTCATTTTTATGGAATACGCTGTAAAGTTAAAAAGTAAATGTCTTTAATTGCATGATAGTCATGTTTTCCAAATTCTAAAACAGTGTATATGGTCTGAGACTGAGGCTAAATATTGAAATCAGAATTGTCCCAGAAAATTAAAATATATTCACCATAATCAAATGTTTAAAGGAGCTTCTTTTCTTCAGAAAATTTTGGTTCTGAGTTTTTCCCCACCTTCCACTAACTATCTTCAAGTAGCACTTATCTTGACAGTTTTTCTAATACCTTTTAGTCTACTGAAAAGTCACATGCACTCTTGCCATGGGCTTTGAAGTAAGATTTTTAATTAAATATTTTGTTGTTAATCTTGTTGGGGTTGGTAGCAGGGAGGAGACGAAGAGTAAGAAACATGAGCAGTTTAGGTTAGGGGAGGACAACAAAGCCTGATCTTGTGGGCAAGGAGAGAATGGAATAATCGGAGAAAGAGTACGTGCTGAGTGCTCAATGCCGGGTGCTCAATACTGGGCTAGGTGCTGAGAGGTAAATAGAAGAAACATACAATATGGTCCCTCAACCATATGGCTTATAATCCAGACATTAGGGTATGTTTACTAAATTTTCTGGCACAGGCTTTAAGTGTTTTAAAGGTTTATTGTTGCTGTTAGGTGCTGTCAAGTTGGCTCTGGCTCATAGTGACCTTATGTATAACAGAACAAAATGCTGCCCAATCCTGGGTCATCTTCACAATCACTGGTATGTCTGAATCCATTTAAAAGTTTGTAGGGGAGGGAAATTGACGATGGAATGGTGGATTTAGTGAGATTTAGGCCAGTTCTTCAAGAACCTATAATTGTGGGGTAGAGGAGAGGGCCACCTTCCATATATAGGGAATAGATGGAGGCTAGAATGAATACGGGTATTGTGGAACGATCAGGGAAACAATGTCAGCTGGCTTAAGTTAGGGCCCACTGACGGAGGGCCTTAAAAGCCTGGGCTGAGTTTAGAGTGAGCCCGTTAGATGATTAAGTTCTACAACCAGTTTTTCAGCATGAAATGAGGTTAAACAGACAAAGAAGCAAAACAAAACAAAACCATGTTTCTTTAAGTTCAATTTAGGAGCAACAGAACTGAGACAGCCCAAGTTCAGGGGAGCCCGACCTCAGTACCAGGTAATGTGGGCCTGCCCAGAGAAGAGGTTGGAGCAATCAAACAGAGCTGATACTTAGGAAATACAGCCAAAACAGTTTCTTTCCTTATGGAAACAGAAGAATGACCACACACAATAGCAGTATGAGCTTTTGGTGCTAGGTGTTCACCCCCTAATAAAAAGAAGAAGTCAGGAAGGGCTTCCAGCTAAAATTAGTTCAGTGTTCAGGTAATGGCAGGATATTGAAACAGCAAGATCTTGTAGGCAGCTAGTGATTAAAGAGGAGACCAAAAAAGCACTAAAACAGAAATTATAGAGAGCTGATAGCATATAAATTATACTAAAAGTTTTAAGTGTAGTAGAATATTTTGAAAGAGGGTAAAAACAAAAGTAGAAAAAGCAAATTCTTGTGATAAGCTAATAGTAAGAAGAAAAATAAGTCATCAGATATGACAGAAACAGCAGTAGAGGAGACAGCAAACAGGAACAACAAAAAAGCTATCTTCACAGGCTGCTTCTGGGAACCACTATTCTGTGATTTGTGATGAGGTGCCCAGGCACTGATTATTTAAGTAAAAGGATGGTTATAATCATCTAAGAGAAGTCTGATTGAGTACCTTACAATTTAAAAAACTTACAACACCAATATATGCTATAAAATAAATAAACATTCTTGGTCAGATTATGTAAATCTTAAAGAATACTTCCTTTATATTATTGAAAGTTTACCTCTTATGTATGATTTCGGTGGTGAGGCACTGTTGTATGCAAAGTGACCCAACACGGATGTATCCCGGGAAAAACAAAGTAATACCTGTGTATAATATTGGAAAAAACAAAGAAATTAAGCACAGTAATAAAACCAGATAAACCACTGCTATTTCCTGCTTAGGAGGAGTTGTGGTGGAATCTTTTGAGTTCAGTACTATGCCTTGCAATAGGAAGAGTGCTCTCTATGGGTCCACCTAGGGTAAGTGTTACAGTGGGATGCCAAGTGTGGAAGGTCCAAGTTCATTCAAAAATTTCTCACTGTTTGCCACCTACACCTTCAATAACAGAAGAAAATGCAAGTTGGTAACTACCAGTTGATCCTTGCTTGTGTTTTCTTTCTGGAAAAGAGAAATGCCTGGGAAAATTTAATAGATGAGAAATGTTTAGGGCAGACTGTAGTTAACTACAGTGGTAGAAAGCTATTTGGGGAGTAAAGAAAACTGGAATTAGACTCATTGCTGGGTTGCAACAGACAGCTGGGCATGTCAGGGTGGGAGGGCTGGCAATTCATGGTATTTAGAAGGAGCGGTACCAGCAGTAGAACAAGTGGTAGCCTAATACAGTGCAGAACCTGACCTGCAGGTAGAGTGTGGCAACTTTATCTGGAGACAAAAATAAGCAGGCAGAAAGTCAGGATTAAGGATGTTCATTAGGACAAACTGGATTACTGATACCACCTGGGATTTGGGGGCAAGAGTTCAATCCCTGGGAGGTGAATGGTGACAGGAAATCTGGGCCCTAGTGTTAGAAGACCTGGGCTTCTAAAGATGTTACCAAGAAAGGAATTCAGGAAAAACTGAAAAAAAAAAAAAAAAAAAAACCAAAAACAAAACAGAAGCCCAGGTACAGAATAGGGGCACAAAATCAGGGCTGGACTAGCAGCAAGAGTGAATGGAGAGAGGAACTGTGGGTCTAACACTTAAGAAAGGGATAGAAAAAAAGATCGGCATCAGCCAGGCCCAACAGTGACAATAAGTACGAACCATTGCCACTGATCTACTTTTCCTTATTTTTTTTTAATTGATGTAATTAAATGAGGTTTACATTTCAAGTTAGTCTCCCATACAGAATTTTTTTTTTTAACATACATTGTTATGAGACCCCAACCACTCACCCCATTCTGCGACAGCACACTTCTCCCCTCCTCCCCTCCGCCTGATTCCCCATGAACATTCAAGCAGCTCCTTACTCTCTCTGCCTTCCGCTCTAACCTCTGGACAGAAGCCGCCCCTTACTTTTCCTTATTTTTAAAATACTACATAAATAATACATATTTCTGATCAAAATTAGAAATACATACAATCAAAAAATGGAAAAACACTTACAATCCTACCAGTGTTAATATTTTGATGTATATCCTTTCAGATTTTCTTCTACACATATAAAAATGGGTATATTTAAAATTTTTAAACAAAATAGGATTATGCATAGTATTCTAAAACCTTTTGTATCTCAATATTATAAAATGAATATTTCCTACCCACATTTTTTATGTTGCAGAATATTCCACTACATGGATGAACAATAATTTATTTAACCAGTTTCTTGTTGTTGAACTTTTATTTCCAGTTTTCCTCAATTCTAAACAATGCTGCAATGAACTTTCTTATAGCTAAATCTTTATGTATAATTAAATTCCTAGAACTGGACTAGCTGTCTGGTCAAAAGTTATGAGCATTTTAAATTTAAAACTTTCAATACACATTACCAAATTGCCCTCCGGAAAGGAAAGTTTTTTTTTTTTTTTTAAACATACTCATTAGTAAAACAATGCACATTTTTCTCTTACTCTTATTAAAACTGGTTATTATCATCTGACAGGTAAAAAATGGTATCTTACTTTGATCTGCAATGCTTTAATTACTAATGAGGTTGAATACTTTTCCATTTGCATTTCTCTTGTGATTTTCCAGTTCATCTTAGTGCAGTTTAAAATTTATGTTTTTAGGATTATTGATTTAATTTTTTGTATACTGAGGCTTGTAAACTTTGGTCTAATTACATGAAACCTGTGAGAGCCGGGAACTCAGCTGGACTGTCTTCTTTTCTGGGTCTCTCAAGTTTTCTGCCTTTGCAGGGTGCAGTCTTACCACTTTTCTATCGCTTTGTATTAGTGGAAAATATTTGTTTTCCTTCTCTGACAGGTGTCCATCTGACACAGGTTCTACCTTTGCAGATTTTACTGTATATGTTGCAATGGTATTGCTCAGTTTGTTGTTTGCAATTTTAATTTTTAAACCTTTTTGTGGTGAAAATATACTTAAAATATATGCGATCTCAACAATTTCTACATGTACAATTCAGTAACATTGATTACATTCTTCAAGTAGTGCAACCATTCAGCTATCCTTTTCCAAATCAATCCACCACCATTAATATAATCCCAAAGCCCCTAAGCAAAAACTGTGCCTCCTGCCACACACTCCTTGCAACCACTGATAACCTTTGGTTTCTATATAGTTGCTTATTTCATATAAGTGAGATCACAGGATATTTGTCTTTCTGCAACAAACTTATTTCATTCAACATGATGTTTTCAAGGTTCATCCATGTAGTGGCATGTAGATTTTATTTTTCATTATGGCAGGGTAGTATTCCGTTATGTGTATATATCACATTTTGTTTATCCATTCATTTGCTGATGGACATTTCGGTTGTTTCCAACTTTTGGCGATTTTAATTATTGTTGATGCAGAGATGCTTTTAAGTTTTTTCTTATTGTACTTTAAGTGAAAGTTTACAATTCAGATTAGTCTCTCATACAAAAATTTATACACACATTGTTATGTGACCCTAGTTGCTCTCCCTATACTGTGACAGCACACTCCTCCCTTCCACCCCAGATATCCTGTGTCCAACCAGCTCCTGACCCTCTCTGCCTTCTCATCTTGCCTCCAGACAGGAGCTGCCCATTTAGTCTAATGTATCTACTTGAGCTAAGTCCTGTAGTCCAGTCTAATCTTTGTCTGAAGAGTTGGCCTCCGAAATGGTTTTGGTTTTCGGCTAACAGAGAGTCTGGGGGCCAAGTCTTCCAGGGTCCCTCCAGTCTCAGTCAAACCATTAAGTCTGGTCTTTTTACTAGGATTTGAGTTCTGCACCCCACTTTTCTCCTGCTCTGTTGTGTTTCCTGTCAGGGTGGTCATTGGTGGTAGCCGGGCACCATCTAGTTCTTCTGGTCTCAGGCTGATGCAGTCTCTGGTTTATGCGGCCCTTTCTATCTCTTGGGCTAATATTTTCCTTGTGACTTTGGTGCTCTTCATTCTCCTTTGCTCTAAAAGGGTTGGGACCAATTGATGCATCTTAGATGGCTGCTCACTAGCTTTTAAGACCCCAGATACCACTCACCAAAGTGGGATGCAGAACATTTTCTTAAAAAACTTTTTATGCCAATTGACCAAGATGTCCCCTGAAAGCATGGTCCACAGAACCCCGCCTCTGCTACTCTGTTCCTCGAAGTGTTTGATCATATTCAGGAAACTTCTTAGCTTTGGTTTAGTCCAGTTGTGCTGACTTCTGTAGTATGTGCTATCCTTCCCTTCACCTAAGATGACTCTTGTCTGCCATCTAGTTAGTGAATAACCCTCTCCCTCCCTACCCACCCTCGTAACCATCAAAGGATGTTCTGTGTTTAAACCTTTTCCTGAGTTCTTATAATAGTGGACTTACATGATATTTGTCCTTTTGTGACTGACTAAATTCACTCAGCATAAATAATGCCTTCCAGCTTCCTCCACGTTATAAGATGTTTCACGGCTTCATTGTTGTTCTTTATTGTTGCGTAATATTCCATTGTGTGAATACATCATAATTCGTTTATCCATTCGTCCATTGATGGGCACCTAGGTTGTTTCTATCTTTTTGCTATTGTGAACAGTACTGTAGTGAACGTGGGTATGCATATATCTATTCATGTGATGGCTCTTAATTCTCTAGGATATATTCCAAGGAGTGGGGTTGCTGGATCGTACGGTGCTTCTATTTCTAGCTTTTTAAGGAAGCACCAAATTTCCAAAGTGGTTGTACCATTTTACATTCCCACCAACAGTGTATAAGTGTTCCAGTCTCTCCACAACCTCCCCAAAATCTATTATTTTGTGTTTTTTGGATTAATGCTAGCCTTGTTTGGGTGAGATGGTATCTGACTGTAGTTTTGATTTGCCATTTCTCTACTGGCTGATGATCCTGAGTGTTTCCTCATGTGTCTGTTAGCTGCCTGAATGTCTTCTTTGGTGAACTGCCTGTTCATATCCTTTGCCCATTTTTTAACTGGGTTGTCTTTTTGTTGTTGATGTTTTGCAGTATCTTGTAGATTTTAGAGATTAGATGCTGATTGAATTTGTCGTAGCCAAAATTTTTTTCCCAGTCTGTAGGTTGTCTTTTTACTCTTTTAGTGAAGTCTTTTGATGAGTATTAAGTGTTCAGACTTTCAGGAGCTCCCAGTTATCTAGTTTCTCTTCTGGTGTTTGTGCATTGTTACTTATGGTTTGTATTCTATTTTTGCCATGTATTAGGGCTCCTAGCATTGTCCCTATTTTTTCTTTTAGTATCGTCTTCTATTTTATATTTAGGTCTTTGTCCATTTTGAGTTAGTTTTTGTGCATGGTGTGAGGTATGGGTCTTCTTTCAGTTTTTTGCAGATGGATATCCAGCTATGCCAGCACCAGTTGTTAAAGAGACTTGTCTTTTCCCCAATTAATGGACTTTGGGCCTTTGTCAAATATCAGCTGCTCATAGGTGGATCAATTTATGTCTGGATTCTCAATTCTATTCCATTGGTCTGTGTATCTGTTGTTGTATCAGTACTAGGCTGTTTTGACTATTGTGGCAGTATAACAGGTTCTAAAATCAGGTAGTGTGAGGCCTCCCACTTTCTTTTTCTTGAGTAATGCTTTACTTATCCGGGGCCTCTTCCCTTTCCATATGAAGTTGTTGATTTGTTTCTCCATTTCATTAAAAAATGCCATTGAAATCTGGATCAGGATTGTATTGTATCTACAGATCAGTTTGGGTAGAAATGACATTTTCACAATGTTGAGTCTTCCTATCCACGAGCAAGGTATGTTTTTTCCGCTCATGCATGTCTCTTTTGGTTTCTTGCAGTAGTATCTTGTAGTGTTCATTGTACAGGTCTTTTATGCCTCTGGTTAGATTTATCCCTAAGTATTTTATCTTCTTGGGGGCTATTGTAAATGGTATTGATTTGATGATTTTCTCTTCGAGGTTCTCTTTGTTGGTGTAAAGGAATCCAACTGATTTTTGTATGTTTATCTTATATCCTGAAACGTTGCTGAAATCTTCTATTAGTTCCAGTAGTTTTCTTGTGGATTCTTTGGGGTTTTCTGTGTATAAGATCATATCATATGCAAATAGAGATACTTTGACTTCTTCCTTACCAATCTGGATGCTGTTTATTTGTTTTTCTAGCCTAATTGCTCTGGCTAGGACCTCCAGCTCAATGTTGAATAAAAGTGGTGATAAAGGGCATCCTTGTCTGGTTCCCGTTCTCAAGGGGAATGCTTCCAGACTCTCTCCATTTAGGATGATGTTGGCTGTTGGCTTTATATAAATGGACTTAATTATGCTGAAGAATTTCCCTTCTATTCCTATTTTGTTGAGAGCTGTTTATCATGAATGAGTGTTGGACTTTGTCAAATGCCTTTTCTGGATCAAATGATAAGAGGATGTGGTTCTTATCTTTTGTTTTATTTATGTGATGGATCACGTTGATTGTTTTTCTCATGGTGAACCATCCCTGCATACCTGGTATAAATCCCACTTGATCATGGTGAATTATTTTTTTGATATGTTGCTGAATTCTACTGGCTAGAATTTTGTTGAGGATTTTTGTGTCAATGTTCACGAGGGATATTGTTCTGTAATTTTCTTTTTTTGTGGCATCTGTGGCATCTTTACCTGGATTTGGTATCAGGGCTATGCTGGCTTCAGAAAATGAGTTTGGGAGTATTTCCATCCTTTGCTATGCTCTGAAAACCTTTAGTAGTAGTGGTATTAACTCTTCTCGGAAAGTTTGGTAGAATTCTCCAGTGAAACTGTCCAGGCCGGGGCTTTTTTTTGTTGGGAGTTTTTTAATTACCTTTTCAATCTCTTCTTTTGTTATATGTTTATTTAGTTGTTCTACTAACTCTTCTCGGAAAGTTTGGTAGAATTCTCCAGTGAAACTGTCCAGGCCGGGGTTTTTTTTTGTTGGGAGTTTTTTAATTACCTTTTCAATCTCTTCTTTTGTTATATGTTTATTTAGTTGTTCTACTCTGTCTGTGTTAGTTTAGGTAGGTAATGAGTTTCTAGATATCTGTCCATTTCCTCTAGGTCTTCAAATTTGTTACAGTATAATTTTTCATACTACTCTGTTATCATTCTTTTAATTTCAGCTGGGTCTGCGGTGATACCACCCATCTCATTTCTTACTCAGGTTATTTGCTTCCTCTCCCGTTTTTTCTTTTGTCAGTTTGGCCGTGGTTTATCAATTTTATTGTTCTTTTCAAAGAACCACCTTTTGGTCTTGTTAACTCTTTCAATTGTTTTTCTATTCTCTTATTTCATTTAATTCTGCTCTAATTCTTATTATTTCCTTTCTTTTGGCACCCAAGAGCTTCTTTTGCTGCTCTCTTTCTACTTGTTCAAGTTGTAACATTAATGTTTTGATTTTGGCCCTTTCTTCTTTTTGGATGTGTGCATTTATTGCTATAAACTGACCTCTAAGAACTGCTTTTACTGTGTCCCAAAGATTCTGGTAGGATGTGTTTTCATTCTCATTTGATTCCGTGAATTTCTTTATCTATCCTTAATTTCTTCTATAACCCAGTAGTTTCTGAGCAAGGTGTTGTTCAGTTTCCATGTGTTTGATTTTTTTTCCTTGCTTTTTCTTTTATTGATTTCTACTTTTATGGCTTTACGGTCAGAAAAAATGCTTTGTAATATTTCAATACTTTGGATTCTGTTAAGGTTTGCTTTGTGACCTAATACGTGGTCTATTCTGGAGAATGTTCCATGTGTGTTGGAAAAGAAAGTATACTTGGCTGCTGTTGGGTAGAGTGTTCTGTATACGTCTATGAGATCAAGTTGGTTGACTGTGGCATTTAGATCTTGCATGTCTTTATTGAGCTTCTTTCTGGACATTCTGTCCTTCACCAAAAGTGATGTGTCGAAGTCTCCTACTGGTATTGTGGAGCTGCCTATCTCTCTTTTCAATGTTGTTAGTTTTATGTATTTTGGAGCCCTGTCATTGGGTGCGTTAGTATTTATTACGGTTATGTCCTCCTGGTGTATTGACTCTTTATCTTCCTTATCCTTTGTGGTACATTTTACTTTAAAGTCTATTTTGTTAGAGATTAATATTGCCACTCCTGCTCTTTTTTGATTGCTGTTTGCTTGATATATTTTTTTCCATCCTTAATTTGTGTCTTTAAGTCTAAGGTGTGTCTCTTGTAAGCACCACATAGATGGATTGTGTTTTTTAATCCATTCTGTCACTCTCTGTCTCTTTACTGGTGCATTTGTCCATTTACATTCAGCGTAATTATTGATAGGTATGAGTTTAGTGCTGTCATTTTGATGTCTTTTTTCGTGTGTTGTTAACAGTTTCTTTGTTCCACTTAATTTTCTGTGCTGAGTCATTTTTCTTTATGTATTTTCTTTTCATCTTTTTCATTGTTGTTGATTTTGTATTTGCTGAGTCTTTATGTTTTTCTTGTTTTTTATTTTGATGTGTAGGATGATTAGTTTCCTTTGTGGTTACCTTAACATTTACCCCTATTTTTCTAAGTTTAAACCACTCTTCTATTTCTATCACCTTGACTTCCTCTCTATATGAAAGATCTACAACTATGTCTTTTAGTCCCTCTTTTTTGTTTTACTGTTGTCATGTTTTACATATTGACATATCTGTTTCCCTATTTTCAGTGTTATAGCTTTCATTTACTTTTGTGACTTCCCTATCTGGGTTGATATCTGGTTGCCCTGTCCTGTATTCTAGTCTTGGTTTGTTATCTGATGTTACTGATTTTCTAACCGGAGTACTCCCTTTAGTATTTCTTGTAATTTTGGTTTCGTTTTTGCAAATTCCCCAAATTTCTGTTTATCTGGAAATGCCCTAATTTTGCCATCATATTTGAGAGACAGTTTTGCTGGATTTATAATTCTTGGATTTATATATGTCATCCCATTGCCTTCTTGCCTGCATGGTTTCTGCTGAGTAGTCCGAGCTTAGTCTTATTGACTGTCCTTTGTAGATGATTTTTCATTTCTCCCTAGCCACTCTTTAAATTCTCTCTTTATCTTTGGTTTGACAAGTTTGATTATAATATGCCTTGGTGACTTCTTTTGGGATCTACCTTTTGTGGGGTTCAATGAGCATCTTGGATAGATAACTTCTTATCTTTCAAGATATCAGGGAAGTTTTCTGCCTACAAATCTTCAACAATTCTCTCTGTATTTTCTGTTATCCCCCCCATTCTTGTACTCCAATCACTCATAGGTTATTCCTCTTGATACAGTCCCACATGATTCTTAGGGTTTCTTCATTTTTTTTAATTCTTTTATCTGATTTTTCTTCAAGTAAGTTGGTATCAAGTGCTTTATCTTCAATCTCACCAATTCTGACTTCCATTGCCTCAATTCTGCTCCTATGACTTTCCATTGAGTTGTGTAATTCTGAAATTTTATTGTTAATCTTCTGGATTTCTGATTGCTGTCTATGTATTCTTGCAACCTGTTAAATCTGTCATTATGCTCTTCTCTAATCTTCTTAAGTTCCTCTATTGCTTTGTCTGTATGTTCCTTGGCATGTTCTACATTTTGAATAATTTCCTTCCTGATCTCTTGAAAAGTTCTATATATTAACCTTTTGTGCTCTACCTCCGGTAATTCCAAGAAGTTCTCTTCCTCTGGAAAATTTCTTGATTCTTTGTTTTGGGAGCTTGCTGAAGCCATCATGGTATGCCTCTTTTGGTGATTTGATATTGACTGTTGTCTCCAAGCCATCAATAAGTTATCATACTTCTTTATTTTGTGTTTGCTTACTGTGTCCTAGCTTCTTGTTTTGTTGTGTTTTGATATGCCCAAATAGGCTGCTCGTGTGAGCTAGTTTGATTATTGGCACCTATGAAGCTCTGAAGTCCTGTTACCAGGTGGTTAGATCTGTTACTAGGTATGTGAACCCAGGAGCGTTTACTTTTCTTGTATGGATTCAGAGCAGCTGTCTAGGTAGGCGGTCACCAAATGTGTGGTGCAGGCTCTAACTTATAGTCCTAGACAGGCACAGGTGATTGGTGTAGGTACAAGTATCTGGCTGCAGTAGTGGGTCACACACTGAGCAAGGCAGGGGGCTGACAGCTTTCCCTGAGTGTCTGGGAAGAATGCGTGTCCCTGTTCCCTAGACCACATAAGTGGGTGGGTTTTGCAGCCAGACTATAAGCACCCAATGCTGTTGGCTGTAACGATTGGGAGGCATCACTTATTCTTGGACCCCTGTCGCTGATGACTAGTGGCGTGGGTGAAGCCACCAGTCCTCAGGCCACTGATGTGGTTAGGTGAAGACCCTCTTTAATGGGCAGAGCAGTGTCAGATGTTACGAACCTGCCACTTCACCATATAGCGGATACAGTTGAAGTTAGGCTTCAGGTATATACCCTGTTGTACTGTGGTAATGAGGGCCTACACTGTTGAAATGGGCCCACACAGGTCTCTGCAGGGGTGAAAGGCATTCAAAGTCCGTGGACCCCTCATGCCTATGCCTAGGCAAAGGAGCTGTGCCTACCCTGAGTTCCTGGTTTAGGGAAGTCGGCAGATTTTTTTTTCCTCTTTGTTAATTTGTTCCATTTCCAAGGCCAGGAGAATGGTTCAGGGTGTGTGACTGGTCCTACTTCCAGCCCAGGGGACGTGGTAATCGCTGAAGCCAGCCTGGAACCCAGTGCAGAGTGGGGAGGGGGCAGGTAAATGGGAGACAGGTTTTTCTCAAAGGAGGTACTTTTTGATCCATGTGGTAGGTCAGACGCAAGTACTTATCTTTTGCAAATTGAGCGCCACTTTTCATGGTTCTGGATGCCCGAGTAGACTCTCTGCCTCTGGGTCTCTCCCAATGTGGAAAATGCCTCTCGAGAGCCACTGCTTGCCTCATTGCGCAACCAGCTGAACCGACCTGAAGGATGCCGGCTCCCGTCGGGTGAAGTCTGGCAACTCCTCGCTGCTTCCAAACTGTCTCTCCCTCCCCCTGCCACTCAGTCCGATTCCTCAACTTTGCCTTGGATGTTCAGGGCTCCTAGACTGTCACATAGAATCAATTCACTTGTTTTTTCGGGTCTTTGTTGTAAGAGCGTCTAACTACTCTGCCATCTTGGCCCCGCCTCCCGCTTTTATGTTTTATATGAACAAATCTATTAATACTTTCTTTTATGCTTAAAAAGTCCCTCCCCACCTTTATATTTTACATATATTCACCCAAATCATGTAAGTCACTGCTGCTGTTCATCAAATATTTCTGGGTTTTCCCCTTCAGGAACTTATTTCAGCTTGCATTTTCTGGCCTACTTGGTGTTATGTGTGGCCATGTGA
This sequence comes from Trichechus manatus latirostris, assembly GCF_000243295.1. Lineage (NCBI taxonomy): Eukaryota > Metazoa > Chordata > Mammalia > Sirenia > Trichechidae > Trichechus > Trichechus manatus. The sequence continues at coordinate 7,466,567 of NW_004443970.1, forward strand.
CTTGTTTTGCTCAATGAAATGAAGGGACATATATCACTTGAATGTTTCCAAGCGGAAGCTTCAAGACCCAGAGCATAGTTAACCAGGTTCCAGAGACACACAGTCCTGCCAACACCTTGATTTTAGCCCAGTGAAACCATTTTGGACTTCTGACCTCCAGAACAGTAAGAGAATAAGTTTATGTTGTTTTAAGCCATTACCAGTAAATGCGCGTTAATTTGTTACAGTAGCAATAGAAAACGAATACAACCACTAAAGTAAAACAATGTAAAGGGAAAATATACTTACAAACCTCTTTTTAAAAAATACATTTATAAACATCTATCATTGCTGAGAGGGAAAACAATTCCTAAAGAAATGTTTGCATTAACTTTCCCTTAGTTTAGCAGGCTAGTGGGAGCATAGTAATTTCAGAAGAAGCTCTGTGCTTAAATACATATCCATAGAATCACTATTGCCCTAGAGAAGACATGATATCTGAGACTGCCATAAGGAGAATATTGGTGACTATAAAGTAATAATGTCAGAGGTGTATGTTAGATAGTATGTAGTGGTGTGTAATCCTGGGATATAAGCAAAGAGCTGCCAACTCCTATTCTAACCTGAGTTGTTGTTTTAACTTCTGAGTTTTCAATTGCTGTATCTATAAGAAAATGACAATTCAACTGTAAATTTGCTAGAGCATGTTTTGATAATATGAAGATAGTAACTACAATTAAATACCTAGAAGATTTTACTTTAATTACTTACTAATTAAGTAAAAAATTGAACTTTTTTGGGGAAAGGTTATACATGGCAATGATTTACTTCATTTTAAACAGCAGTAAGAAACTGGATGTGTAATTCTGAACTATAGTTAATATAGTTAACATAGCAGAATTATATCTAAAATATCTACATATAGCTGTAAAAGGTTTATAGGGGCCTACAGCTTTCTTCCGCTGCTATTCATAAGGTTTTCACTGACCAGTTTTTTCAGAGGTAGACTGCCAGGTCCTTCTTCCTAGTCTGTCTTAGTCTGGAAGCTCCACTGAAACCTGTCCACCATGGCTGATCCTGCTAGTATTTGAAATACAGGTGGCATAGCTTTCAGCATCACAGCAACATGCAAGCTGCCACAGTAAAACAAACTGACAGATACGTGGGGTCTCTGGATCATAACAAATTATGGATACATTGCGAAGAATCGGAATTCCAGAACACTTAATTGTGTTCATGAGGAACCTGTACATAGACCAAGAGGCAGTCATTTGAACAATACAAGGGGATATTGCGTGGTTTAAAGTCAGGAAACATGTGCATCAGGGTTGTATCCTTTCACCATACTTATTCAATCTGTGTGCTGAGCAAATAATCTGAGAAGTTAGACTATATGAAGAAGAACAAGGAATCAGGATTGGAGGAAGATTCATTAACAGCCTGCAATATGCAGATGACACAACCTCGATTGCAGAAAGCACTTATTGATGAAGATCAAAGACTACAGCCTTCAGTGTGGATTGCACCTCAACATAAAGAAAACAAAAATCCTCACAACTAGAGCAATAAGGAATATCAAGAAAAATGGAGAAAAGATTGAAGTTGACAAGGATTTCATTTTACTTGGATCCACAGTCAATACCCATGGAAGCAGTAGTCAAGAAGTCAAATGATGTACTGCATCGGGCAAATCTGCTACAAAAGACCTCTTTAAAGTGTTAAAAAGCAGAGATGTCACTTTGAGGACTACAGTATACCTCATCCAAGCCATGGTATTTTCAATTGCCTCATGCAAATGCTGGACAATGAATAAGGAAGACCAAAGAAGAATTGACACCTTGGAATTATGGTGTTGGCAAAGAATACTGAATATACCGTGGACTGCCAAAAGAACAAACAAATTTGTCTTGGAAGAAGTACAACCAGAATGCTTCTTAGATGCAAGGATGGCAACACTTCACCTCACGTACTTTGGACACTTATCAGGAGGGACTGGTCCCTGGTGAAGGACATAATGCTCGGTAATGTAGAGGGTCAGTGAAAAAGAAGACTCTCAATGAGATGGACTGGCATGGTGGCTGCAACAATGGGCTCAAGCATAACAACGATTGTGAAGATGGTGCAGGACTGGGCAGTGTTTCATTTTATTGTACACAGGGTCGCTATGAGTCAAAACTGACTCAACGACACCTAACAATAACAACATAGCTCTCTTCAGTCTCTTGAAGATATATAATGGTGAATGTTTCACATAAGAAATGACTACAATTACTTTAACTTACAACTATTACATAATTTATCCATTTGTTGTACTCTGGTATTTTTATCCAAACCAATCTGAAGAATTTCAAAAGATTAATTTTCAAGAATGCTATTTGAAAACACTCTGCCCTGATTTAAATTTCTATAAATTAAAGGACAATGTGGCTTAGTAGGCTTTGGAATTGGACAGACATAGCTTTGGATCCTAATAACTGTATGAGCTTAGACTCTGAGCCTCTTCTGTTTCATCTGTAAAATGGGAATAAAGCTACCTTACAGGGCTGTTGAAAGTATACGAGAATGATAGTGCTGACAATTTCACTTGCAATGATTATACAACACTGAAAAGCAAAATAAAAAGTAAGGACCTTTTCCTGATCCAGTTTTCTGCTTAGCTATGGGTCTCACTCATCCTCTTTTCTCATCACATTCTTATGGAGAAAAATAAACTTTTAATAAACCTTAAAACTCCCTTCACTGTATCCTGTGTTTCTAATCTTAGCCATCAATATCACCACGTATATAACTACCAAATCCTGAAAACTTATTCATCCTTGACTCTTCCTTCTCTCTCAACCTGCATATTTAGCCAGTCATCAAATCCTTCTGTTCTACTTTTGATAGCTTCATTAATTCATTCAGCAAATATTTACTGAACACCTACTATATGGCAGACACCGTTCTAGGCACCAAGAAGACAGTCGTGAACAAAAACAAACAAAATCTCTGTTCTCATAGTGCTTATTTTTTGTGGAGGGAGACAGACCAAAACAAAACAAGGCAAAAACCAGAACAACCACAAAAAACAAAAAAAGCAAAGTATATAGTACGCCATATAGTGTTAAGTGCTATGGAGAAAAATAATGCAGAAAAGAGGGATAGCACAGAGGTGGGGGTGTGTGTGCATGTATGTGTGCGTGTGCATGTGTATGTTGGGGGAAGTTTGCTATTTTAAATTAGGGACCTGAGGTGGTCAGGAAGTGAGCCTGGGGTAATAACATTACAGGCAGAAGGTACAGCTCCTTAGGAGCAGATTGGCAAGTCTGGAGTTGAAGAGGGAGATCCACGAAGAGACATAAAATTGAGAGTTGTCAGTTTATAGATAGTATTAGAGCCATGAGAATAGATAAGATCATCACAAGCAAGGATAAAAACAAAACAAAAAAACCAGCCATCTCTCCCATGGCACTCTCTACTTCTCTGCTGGGTTTGATAACTCATTGCAATGGCCATACACAACTCATAGACCATACTCAGTTATGAGGTTTATTAGGGAAGTATTCAGGATCAGGAAAGACTCAGGACACAGTTCTTCTATCAGGACAGCTCCTTCTCAGCTGAGCCTGCAGGCAGGCATCTCCCTCTGCTCTCAGCCCTCAGCCTGGCCTTTGCCCTGCTTGGGCAAGTATTACAGCTTTTTAGCTCCACCAATGAGTGCCCAGAGGCACCCCAGTCTGCCAGTAAGCCTTGTCCTAAGGGCGCTCAGCTCTTTTGGTCTATGGATTGGCATGCCTACTGCAGTCGCCTTGCTCCATGGGCTGGGAAACCCACTGAGCCATCTTGCACCGATCTCCTGGTCCCACTGTCGCCGTTTCTCTGCTGTTGGACTCTGCTGTGCTTGCCGCCAATTCTCGCCATCTTGCACAGTCTCAGGTGTTACAGCTCTCTCTGTCTCCTGTGTCTAGGAGGTTCTCAGTGCAGGGACCCTAGGTCCAAAAGTCATGCTCCGCTCCTTGCTATTCTTGATGCTAGTAACGTCCCCTTCCCACCTCTGGGATTGGCTCATTTTAAGCCTATCAGGATGGCAAAACTGACCAATCCCCTCATTAGGTTCCATATACATTATTTGCATGGTCCCATTCCCATAAGAGTTCCACACACCTTATTTGCATTATTAGCAGGCTGTCCAATCCCCTTGGTGGGCCACAAACAGCATATTTGCACAGTCCCACCCAATCATTTTGTGGGAATCACAAAGACCAAGGCTGGAAGGGCCAAACAAAGTAATTCACTGCACTGCAGAGTCCCCTTCTTTTTGGCCAATCTTGGTCAAAGTGAAGCTTCCATCATCCTTGGTGGGGAGGTAGGGGGAAGGAGGGAGTTGGTTATGGCAGGAGTACCACAGGCTCTTTCTTACTGACATTTAGTAGATTTTTTTGAATAAATGTTTCCTCATTTGCTGATTTGTTTTATGAACTTAGGACAGTTTCCAGAGACTTTAATTTATATATATATATATATATATATATATAATATTTATATAATTTTCACCAGTTACACCTTTTCTATTGGGGTATAGGTCTGTGAAACTCCTTATGCAATAATTTCCACTCAGTATTTCTTAAGTAGAGGTTATCAGTAAACTAATATTTCCATATAAATGAAGTATTCACTTTGTATATTCAAAAATTTACTGAGTACTACTAAGAATTAGGCACCACGTTACATATCAGCTATATAAGCAAATAAGCTTTTAGAAGATTTTTGTATTTTCCAACTTTTAATTAATAACTAACTTTATATTAAAATACAGAATTTTTAGTCATACTTTTGAAATCATTGAAATTCTCTTAAAATTGTTTCTAGGGTTTAAATTTTAATTTTATAAATAAATTTTATAAAGTCTATAGACTTCAGCTCTTGGAATGTTTGATTAATTAAACCTTCCTGAGACATTTCTTTGTAACATTTTCTTCTCTCTTAAACACACACACACATACACACACACCACCAACATCAAACAAAAGCCTGCCCATCCAAACAGCTAGGACTAATTTACATTTAATTAAGCAGAAATTTCTAAGTGGAATCTAGAAATTCCTCCATGGCATTTATACTGACATTCAATCAAAATCCAATTAGTAATATGCATGAGAAATCATTTAAAAAAAAGAACATAATCTAGGCAGTTATATAGAAATTACATATTTTGTGTTTATGATAAACTAATTTTATTTAAATAAATATGCAAAAGACCTAGCTAAGGGTTCAAGCATCCACAATATTAGCATATGAAATGAATAAAAAATAATCATGATAAATTGATTAAAAAATATTTAACTACCTTAAATAGAAAAGTATCATGTAAAATGATTTCCCTAAACATCTTGTGTGGCTTAAATATGAAGTTAACATCCAGTTAAAAACCTGTGCCCAAAACAAAGAAAGCTTACCTGCCAAACTCTCCTGGTTGTAGCAAATATGACTAAAACACTCCAAAAACTCATTGCACACTCTTGTTCTTCTATCTAATCCCATACAAAGATCAAAAGTTAACCTTATCCCAACCTACAACATTTAATCTGATAAAAAATAAACATGGCTTGCATTTCAGAAGGATTTAGTTAGTAATAGAGATCTGTCCTAAAGTATATGATTTAGACAACCTAAACAGAATATAACTTATTTTAATTTTTACACTTACCTGATATAAATAATCTTCAAATACAAAATAATAATCATCATTGCTTGCTGTCAACTTCACATCCTATAATAAAAGTAGGGAATAAAGAGAAGAACTCAAATGAATCTATCATACTAAAGCATAAATATAATATCTACAAACAACATCATAATAATTTTATCACTTTTTGTATGTTTATAAATCTCTGGATTATATTTTATCACTGTTATATATTTACTCCCCCATATGTCTGTCAGTTTGTTGTACAGTGGGGACTTGCGTGTTGCTGTGATGCTGGAAGCTATGCCACTGGTATTCAAATACCAGCAGGGTCACTCACGCCAGAGAGGTTTCGGCTGAGCTTCCAGACTAAGACAGACTAGGAAGAAGGACCCGGCGGTCTACTTTTGAAAAGAATGAGCCAGTGAAAACCTTATGAATAGCAGCAGAACCACTGTCTGATATAGTGCTGGAAGATGAGCCCCTAAGGTTGGAAGGCACTCAAAATATGACTGATGAAGAGCTGCCTCCTCAAAGTAGAGTTGACCTTAATGACATGAATGGAGTCAAGCTTTGGGGGCCTTCATTTGCTGATGTGGCATGACTAAAAATGAGAAGAAACAGCTGCAAACATCCATTAATAATCGGAACATGGAATGTACGAAATACAAATCTAGGAAAACTGGAAATCGTCAAAAATGAAACGGAACACATAAACATCAATATCCTAGGCATTAGTGAGCCCAAATGGACTGATATTGGCCATTTTGAATTGGACAATCATGTGGTCTACTACGCCGGGAATGACAACTTTAAGAGGAATGGCATTGCATTTATTGTCAAAAAGAACATTTCAAGATGTATCCTGAAGTACAACACTATCAAGTTATAGGATAATATCCATACGCCTGCAAGGAGGACCAGTTAATACGACTATTATTCAAATTTATGCACCAACCACTAAGGCCAAAGATGAAGAAACTGAAGATTTTTACCAACTTCTGCAGTCTGAAATTGATCAAACATGCAATCAGGATGCACTGATAATTACTGGTGATTGGAATTCGAAAGTTGGAACAAAGAAGAAGGATCGGTAGCTGGAAAATATGATCGAGGTGATAGAAATGATACCAGAGATAGCATGATACAATTCTGCAAGACCAATGACATCTTCAATGCAATTACCTTTTTTCAACAACATAAACGGCAACTATACACGAGAATCTTGCCGATGGAATACACAGGAATCAAATCGACTACATCTGTGGAAAGAGACGATGGAAAAGCTCAAAATCATCAGTCAGAACAAGGCCAGGGGCTGACTGAAGAACAGACCATCAATTGCTCATATGCAAGTTCCAGTTGAAACTGAAGAAAATTAGAACAAGTCCATGAGAGCCAAAGTACGACTTTGAGTATACCCCATCTGAATTAAGAGACCACCTCAAGGATAAGATTTGATGCATTGAACAGTAATGACCAAAGACCACACAAGTTGTGGAATGACATCAAGGACATCATACATGAAGAAAGCAAAAAGTCATTGAAAAGACAGGAAAGAAAGAAAAGATCGAAATAGATGTCAGAAGAGACTCTGAAATTTGCTCTTGAATGTTGAGTAGCTAAAGCAAAGGAAGAAATGATGAAGTAGAAGAGCTGAACAGAAGATTTCAAAGAGCAGCTCGAGAAGACAAAGAAAGTATTATAATGACATATGCAAAGACCTGGAGATAGAAAACCAAGAGGGAAGAACACGCTTGGCATTTATCAAGCTGAAAGCACTGAAGAAAAAATTCAAGCTCAAGTTGCAATATTGAAGGATTCTATGGGGAAAATATTAAATAACGCAGGGAGCATCAAGAGAAGATGGAAGGAATACAGAGTCACTATACCAAAAAGAACTGGTCAACATTCAACCATTTCAGGAGGTAGCATATGATCAAGAACCAACTGTACTGAAGGAAGAAGTCCAAGCTGCACTGAAGGCTCCGGTGAAAATCAAGGCTCTAGGAATTATTGATGGAAAACCAACTGAGATGTTTCAACAAATGGATGCAGCACTGGAAGTGCTCACTCATGCATGCCAAGAAATTTGGAAAACAGCTACATGGCCAACCGACTGGAAGAGCTCCATATTTATACCTATTTCCCAGAAAGGTGATCCAACCGAATGTGGAAATTATTGCACAATATCATTAATATCATAGGCAAGTAAAATTTTGCTGAAGATAACTGAAAAACAGTTGCAGCAATACATCGACAGGGAACTGCCAGAAATTCAAGCTGGATTCAGAAGCGTACATGGAACTAGGGATATCATTGCTGATGTCAGATGGATCCTGGCTGAAAGCATGGAATACCAGAAAGATGTTTACCTGCGTTTTATCGACTATACAAAGGCATTTGACTGTGTGGATCAAAACAAATTATGGAGAACATTGGAAAGAATGGGAATTCCAGGACATTTAATTGTGCTCATGAGGAACCTGTACATAGACCCAGAGGCTGCTGGTCCAACAGAACAAGGGGATACTGCATGGTTTAAAGTCAAGAAAGGTGTGCATCAGGGTTGTATCCTTTCACCATACTTATTCGATTTGTATGCTGAGCAAATAACCCAAGAAGCTGGACTATATGATGAAGACAGGGGCATCAGGATTGGAGGAAGACTCACTAACAACCTGCGATATGCAGATGACACAACCTTGCTTGCTGAAAGTGAAGAGGACTTGAAGTACTTACTGATGAAGATCAAAGACTACAGCTTTCAGAATGGATTACATCTCAATATGAAGAAAACAAAAGTTCTCACAACCAGATCAATAAGCAACATCATGATAAACCAAGAAAAGACTGAAGTTGTCAAGGATTTCATTTTACTTGGATCCACAATCAACACCCATGGATGGAGCAGTCAAGAAATCAAAGGACGCGGTAACCAATGTCACAAAACAATATGTGAACTAATTGTTTAATGAGAAGCTAGTTTGTTCCGTAAACCTTAAACTAAAGTACAATAAAAAAAAAAAAAAGAAAGAAAGAAATCAAAAGATGCATTGCACTGGGCAAATCTGCTGCAGAATTAAAGTCCACAGCCTCCACTAGACTGTACAGTATAGACAGACAGTACAACTAGATGGTGCCTGGCTACCACCACTGACTGCTCTAACAGGGATCATAATAGAGGTTCCTGGACACAGCTGAAGAAAAATATAGAACAAAATTCTAAGTCACAAAAAAAAACCAGACTTACTGGCCTGACAGAGGCTGGAGAAATCCCGAGAGTTTGTACCCCGGACACCCTTTTGGCTCAGTAACGAAGTCACTTCTGAGGTTCACCCTTCAGCCAAAGATTAGACAGGTCCATAAAACAAAACAAGACTAAAGGGGCACACTAGCCCAGGGGCCAGGACTAAAAGGCAGGAGAGGACAGGAAAGCTGTTAATAGGGAACCCAGTGTCGAGAAGGGAGAGTGTTGACATGTCGTGGGGTTGATAACCAATGTCACAAAACAATATGTGTACTAATTGTTTCATGAGAAGCTAGTTTGTTCTGTAAACCTTCATCCAAAGCACAAAAAAAAAAAAAAAAAAAAAAGACATTTTTAAAGTGTTAAAAAGCAAAGACGTCACCTTGAAGACTAAGGTGTGCTTGACTCAAGCCATGGTGTTTTCAATCGCCTCAAATGCATGCAAAAGCTGGACAATGAATAATGAAGATGGAACAAGAACTGACGCCTTTGAATTGTGGTGTTGGCAAAGAATATTGAATATACCGTGGACTTCCCAAAGAACAAACAAATCTGTGTTGGAGGAAGTACAACCAGGATGCTCCTTAGAAGCAAGGATGGCAAGATTATGTCTCACATACTTTGGACATGTTATCAGGAGGGATCAATCCCTGAAGGACATCATGCTTGGTAAAGTAGAGGGTCAGTGAAAAAGAGGAAGACCATCAACGAGATGGACTGACATAGTGACTGCAACAATGCACTCAAGCATAACAAAGATTGTGAGGATGGCGCAGGACTGGGCAGTGTTTACTTCTGTTGTACATAGAGTCACTATGAGTTGGAACCCAGTTGATGGCACCTAACATCAACAACAATATAGTTACTCGACTAATACATGTGACATTAATTGATCTCAAATTCCTCACTCTTTTATAGGTTCCATTCTACTTCCTTATTACTTATTCCAATTTTATTTCCTTTTAATCTAATATTTAGGTATCTTAAAGTTGGGAAAGAAAAGTAGACACAGCCATACATCCGGAGGCAATCATAACAATCTGGCCCTAAATTACTGTTCCATCCCCTCAAAATATCAAAATCTTACATGTCTTTGTGATTATTCATTTGCAAATCATCCCTCCCTGGAAGGCTAGTAACACTGATTTTATGACTCATGAATTCATCTTTTAAGGGCCATTCATTGACTTCTCCTGGATAGAGTATTAGCTCCTTCCTCTAAAGGTAACTCCATTTCACACTTCCTGAGCTGAGATGACTTTAAACATTTCTACTCTTCCTATTAGACTTTGGGTTCTTTGAGCCCCAATGTTCTAATTGCTCTATAATTAAAACCAGTGCCTGGTACCTAATAAGTACCCAGTACATGTTTGACAAATGAATAAATAAAAATAATAAAATTGTTAAAAGAAATGAATTATAGCTTTATGGGAGGCAATGCATCACTATATGGGTAACCTTTGTTGATAAAAAATAAACAAAATCCCACAAAAATAAACCTCAACCTTCCCATTACCCCTAGGATGTCTGTGAATATTTTATACAGTAAGTTAGACCTGTTCCCTGTGTACTACAGTGTAAAGAGCATGGCCACTGCAACAGATTCAACTAGGATTTGAAACCCAGTCTTACTACTTCTAGCTGTATGACCTCGGGCAGTATGACTCCAACCTGAGTCACCTCATCTGTATATGGAGACAGCAACACCTACCTCAGAGTGCATGGGTAAACGCCAACCATAGTACCATACACAATGTACGCATCCAGAAAATTGTTTTAAAAATTAACCAAAAGCCTCCTCACTTAAAGTAGCCTTCACCAGTTTATAAGTGCATATATTTAAATATAGATCCAATATATAATCAATTCATCAAGTACTGATTGATAGGTTGGAATGAATAGTTAAACAAATGAAAAGCCCAAACAAAGAAACAAATAAAAAAAGAAGATAATGTTTATCTTTAAGAGCTACAATCGCACCAGCAAGAAAGCATACATATTAGAAATATGGGAATAACCACAAAGAAATATTATATAAATTCATAATAATATAGTTCAAACAGTCTGCCAAAATTAACCGACTTGAACAAAGCAGTAATCAGGGCAGAATGGAATGAGTCATGGATGACTCAGGAGAGAGTGAGTTTGTACTAAGTCTGGAAAACTCAAAGACAGATTAACAGAAAAGAAAGGAGTCAATCTTCTAATTCAGAAGTCAACACTGGCAAAGGTAGAAATTATGCATTTTCAAAAGGGGTGATAGTACTTTTTTTTTTTTTTAATATTTTATTGTACTTCAGGTGAAGGCTTACAGAACAGATAGTTTCTCATGTAACAGTAACACACATGCTGTTTTATGACATTGGTTA